>NC_056735.1:1884331917-1884379417 GCF_019279795.1 Protopterus annectens
TTCAGTGGTTTACTAAATAAAAATAAAAATAATACTATACAATTATTTTCACAGTAAAATGGATTTTATTGCTAAATGCAACTTCGTTTGTAACATTGACTTAACTAGAACAAACAGTTCCTCTAATAGCAGGATAAAGCAGCTTTAATTAGCTAGACACCCCTTAGTTGCACATCACTTTATTAGTGCTGAATGCTATGCTGGTTTCCATGTTATGTGGCTACATTAGTCTCATTCAAAATATTCTTTTAAGTTTTGTCATTCTCTTCTTCTCCCTTTTATTTCATAGTCAGATATATTCAGCATGTATATGGTGGAGGATTGAAGACTAAATTAAGAACTCAGGTTTCAATGTTTTTGCAGAAAAAAAGGTTAATGAGACTAAATTAAGAACTCAGGTTTCAATGTTTTTGCAGAAAAAAAGGTTAATGCAACATTAATACAAGTGGATTATACTAGATTCTCACCAAATGCAGATTAAACCTGCAGAGACTTCAGAAGCACTTGTGCAGGAAGACATATTGTCTTATCAACCTTCATACAATGGCTAAGAAACGGGTAACTTAAAATATATTTGGAGACATCTCTACATGAAAACAAGGGAAGTCAGCAAGGAAGGGCATGTGCTTCTCATTACTATTGCTTTCCACTATCACCTTTTTCAAGTTTTAGACCACAGCCACATCATAGGTAAAGAGAGATCTACTTTCAGTAAATGTTTTGTTTAAAATCTTGGCTTATAGGATGGAAGTTGGTGGAGTGCATATTTGAAATTATGTGATGGGAGCTCAGATAAAGCACTGACATTGGCTTTGTTTAGTAATATATGCTTTGAACTACCTTCTGAATTTAGCATGGTTAGAGAGGTCATTTAAGTCTGAAGGAAGACAGTTTGCTAAAGTTTGGTGAAAGGGAAGGATGGTTCAATGAAGTTTTGTTCTAGGTCTTTACAGAGCTGGCCTTCAGTGAAAGGAACTTCTTAAGTTCTATGAGGAGATGACTTTAGCAGAAAGGGGAGTGAGAATGTCTTGATGTAATATTTTTAATAGCAATTAACCAAGTATGCGGTCATTTCTTTGTTTAAGGGTGGTGGCTAAACTTCTTGATTGTGAGGCAGTGGTACTTTCACTTAGGGGAGTTGGTTATGAGTATACAGATTTTGCAGGACATTGATTGGAGGGCTGTTGTGCTCTGCTTTGATACTGTGGATAGTTAGTATAGGCCATACTCCAGCTTCTCCAGAAAGATGCCTTTGACAATGGCAAAGCTTGCTGGAAGGGAAAGGAACAGGATTTTTGACTTATTTGCTCAGTCTGAATCTACATTTAAGCGCTGATCAAGCCAAATCCCAAGGCATTTGAAAGCTGAGGTGTTTTCAATTGGGATAATTGTTTTTTGTTGCCTATTATGTTGTGGATTATTAAAAGTTTCTAGTGGCTCCCAAATATCATATGTTTGGCTTTCTTGTGGTTTAGAAGGTGTTTACTTGGAGTTTAGCATGTAGGTCTGGCTGGTTCGAGCTGGACATGAAAATGAACATGGTATTTGGGATAAAATGAGTGGAAGATGGGATATCATGTTGGTGACAGAGGTGGCAAGGTCTTTATCTAGGTGAATAAAAAGAAAGCTAGAGTATCTTTCCTTCTTGCAGTTAAAGAAGAATATCTGATAGCAGGTATAAAAAAAGCTGCACTGCTTTTGTTCCATGTCTTACCAGTTGAAATTTTTTGGTATGATTCAGTATGAAGTTTCTGATAATACACAAGTTTTTTTATCCATTCCAGCCAAAGCCATATTTTAGTTATTTTTGAAATACATACACTGAACACTTTTTTAAATGAAGGCTGTGTAATTTTAACTGTCAGACTGATGTTGCCCGCCCCTCACCCCACACCATTTTTATTAAAGATATATTCAGGACAGTGTTTTCTTAACGCTGTATCAGACTGCTTCTGCTACTCTGTACCATTTTTACTAGAGATATATTCAGGTCATAGAGTATAAAACTGCTGCCTCCCCTATTAATTTCTGCAGTATCTTGAATTCAGGGAAGTCTTGACCAATTACAATGTCATGTATTTAATTAGGTATGAAAGTTAGAGAATGTACTACTTTATCCAACACAGTCTGAGTTTCTATATATATTACAGGCTATTCCTTCCTGGTTTCATGAGCTCTTATTACTTATACCCTACTCTTGTTTTATTTTTGCTTTATTTATACGCATAGATGATAAAGAGTGTCCATGCGCTCAGAATTTAACAGCCCCTTGGATTCCTTTCCCTCTACCAATACTATGTTTTACTAACTTATTAATGTCACAGAGATAACAGACTGATTTCTGCTCTAGTATTTAATTTATCATTCTCCATTACTACAATTCCATTATCAACATGTTTAGAAATCACATTTTTGGCAGTAACAGCATGGTGGTAAAAAAATCTAATTTTTTTAGATAAAGAATTTCTGTTACTAGCTAAAAATGTTCCCCTTTATCTGTCATTTAAAACAGATTGCAATTGCTGACAGATTTTGTGTGTTCATAGACATCTGCACACTTTTAGCTGTAGACTTCGGTTGTTCAGTTTTAGACAGTGCTTAACTATCTGGTAACCCTGTAATTAGTACAATCAAGGTGTTAGTACTCTTTAGAGTCACCATGGAATGATATTCATATACATTATTGGGAGTTCCATTTTGAACTTATCAACTGCAAAAATGTCTGTCATTTTACTATTCTTGCTTACTTCTGGTCCTGAACTTAATTTTAAAGCATGCTTTAAATTAGATATTTGAGGTCTTACTATTTTACTTTAATTAAATGTCCAAATATGAAATGTCATTTGCCGTGCTTCAGTAGACTAGCCAGTTTTAATCAGTTGTTAATTTTTCAGTATCTGATAGACCACATAATCAGTACCCTACAGATCTGTATAGGTCTGTAATGATGTGAGATAGTGCCAGCTGTGCCATGGAGGGTAGGTCAGTGCATGTGTAACATATGTCAGCATAGCTAGCTGAAGTTTTGTAAAGAATCATGTGTCATTTGAATATCAAACTGATTTGTACAGATGCCTATGTTAAAAATATATCTGTAAAGCTGCTTTTGTTAAAAATGTATTAACAGTGGGTTCTGCTGGACAGAAAAGAAATATATATGTAGGTCAGACTGTATTGTTGTAACTGATGAAATATATATTTTTAAAAGAGGATACTGGAAGGGAAGGGGTTAAGCTCAGCCCAGCTAACCTTAACAAAAATAGCCTGAAATCAAATCATTTGGATTAGGCCATAAAGTTTATCTCATAGATCTGAATGCAGCCAGAAAATGGCTTGTTAGCCTCTGCAGGAAGTGTTGGAATTAGTTTACAGTTTCCAAATGCCGTAATAAACCTTAGCTAAACATATGTGTGTGTATTATGACACATCAGTGCCGGATCCTGGCTCAGTTTCTAGTGAAGGGGTAGTGTGGGAACCACAGAGTCAGGTGACTAGATGTGATTTCATTCTGTAGTCTGCACAGAAATTGTATTTGAATACTAGCAGCAGATGTGATAAGTGCACTCTGTTCTGGGACCTGACAAGGCACTCATTCACTTCATCTTCCCTTGCTGTCAGTTAGAAAAATATAGTGAGATTAGCTAAATGTTGTTGTTTTCTTTATCTGCATGAGTCTTTCTATCTGTGTTGCTTTTTATATTTCCTGTGATTGAAACTCTGGTATTTATTGTAAATAGCTATTCAGCATTTTTATTTTTTTACTATTTATTATTAAATATATATAAACTTTCCATTGTGGCTGGTCTTTTAGAAAATATTTACCCTTTAAGAGTACTTGCATTTTTTACTGGCACTGTGGCTCCACAAACCTGAAAGTCTTGCTGCTTTGTTAAATGCTACCATTTGTATAAATATTATTTTTACTAAGTGCAACTGGTCACCTGGTAAGAGCCTTAAAGTAGATGGCTTCAGGTGTTCTGGTGGCAGTACATCTACCTTACAATCTGGGTTGAGATGTCATCTGTGCCAGCCTTTCGTGTGTGTGTGTGTGTGTGTGTGTGTGTGTGTGTGTGTGTGTGTGTGTGAAAATTCAAATCTCAAAAGAAAGTTTGGGAGACAGCTACTTTGAAGAGGGACACTGAAAGAACTGATTTCACAGAGAGGGTGGTGTAAGACTTGGGTTGGAACACCTGGCTAAGGACTCAGCTTTATAGCTGTCAGTGGGGAGTCTTATTTGGGGCCTGGGGAAGAAGCCCAGCCCCAGGACTTGAGTGTGCATTCCCTGTGTGCTCTTAAGGGAAACTGTATTCTTGGTGCAGAGAGCTCCATCTGAAAATACTGTGTCTGTCTATTTTTTTCTCAGTGAATGTTCTACACCAGTGTATGTGGTGAGGATTAAGGCTCCTGGATCACTGACCCAGAGGAGGGATGTCACAAAGTCTTAGGTGCTTCCCCTGTGAGCTGTGAGGATAAACTTTTAGCCCATTCAGACAGAGCTCAGTTCTCTAGGGGGCATAACTCTTAAAACAATTAGGTATGCTTCAATGTTATCATCTTTACACAGATTATTTTGTGGTGGATAGTCCTTATGGTTGTTAGTAAAATTGCTATCAGAATAATTTGCTCCTAGAGGCTGACTAGATGTTTATCTGTAGCCTTACTTTTCTCCTGAAGGGCCATCACATATTTACTTATATTTCTGCTGATTTGCACCACATTCTCCATGAGTTTTTCAACATTTTGTATGGTTTAGCAGTACACACTCACACAGGGCAAAGAAAAATATTTTTTTCTCCCAGCCCTGGTGTGGTAAACATAGAAAGACAGCAGCAGTTCTTTGTAAACGAGGAGAATTTAACCAAAAACAGTTTGCTCTTACAGACTACAATGCAGGAATGGAAGAACAGTACAGTTTGATACAAACTGACCATCATGTGTCTGCAAAACCAACAGTATAGCATGTAATGCTGACAATCTTATTATTTTAGGTACAGTGCCAAATGGAAGATAAAGTTCAAGTTCAAATGAAAACATGAAAAAGCACATTTGTGGTTATATTCAAGTTCTTGGTCTGTCACTTCACTTTTAAGGTGTCTTACTGAAATGCCAAAAAAATTGTACAGTTCTCAGACACTGTAGCTTTCATTAAGCTGCTTCATGCACCTACAATTATGTCCCTAGTACTTCATAAATAAACCCACGGGATGACTTCAGGTTACTACACAGGTAAATCCACAGGAAAGCTTCTGGTACAACACAGATAAATCCACACCTTCTACTGGTTATGGTCTTCCCAAGGTTCATAGATGAGTCACAGACAAGCTGCCTTTGTAGGTCATTTAAGCCTAGCTATCTTTCCTTTCTGTGCTCAGAATAACCTGTCTCATTGGGTTATAGATTGGTTTTACCCTATCCCATGGTTAATAATTATATATTACTCCTAATGAGTATAGCTGGGATCATACCATAGATAATTTGAGGAGACACATGCATGGGATAAAATATTTAGGTATGTACCTAAATTCAGGTATGTATTTAGGTAACTTTCCTAGGTATGTTGGGTTTATGCATTCCATAATATATATCTAATTAGCTTTCAGCCATGTGATATTACATGTGTCATATGATTTCTAGTTACACAGACACAGTTGAATCCCAGCCCATGCCTCCATTAAGGCAGTTACTAGCAAATTACAGTCTCTTGTACCATGCTGGTTGAAGCATTTGAACAAATCTTATCATAAAAAGAGATATTTTGGAAACTTTAGAGAAACAAGTTGCCAATAAATATAAGCTTAGTTAAGTGACAATCTCAGTATCAAGCAAAATAAAGCAGTCCAAAGCAAATTTTGAGAAGCAACTTCTTACTAATGTTAATGATGATATGAAGGACTTCAGAGATTATTTAAAGCAAGTGGCAGTTTACTCAATGTTACTACTATAATTGAATACAATAGTTTGAACAACAGAACACCATCTGAAAGAGCAAACATTTTAAGTGAGGTTGTTTAACTTTTTTGCTAGTACTCACGCTTAACACTTCTAATAATATGAGACTGATAGGGTCCAACAATTCTCTTCAATCATCACTAAAGCTATAAACACCTTACAAGTTAATATTCTACTGGACTTAAAGGAATCTCTGAGGTAGTGGTAGAAAAGTTATCTTCATTAATAACTGTGTACTGGATTTGCCCCCAAGGTGAGTAGAACTGCTGTAATGATTACAAAACACAAGAGTGGTAATAAATGCTGTATGTGAAATTGTAGGCCTATAAATTTGACAACTATAGTTGGAAGACATTTGAAATTATACTATTGCAATGATTTCCATAATATATAACTGATGCATTGGATTTGCAACAGCACATAATTATGGTCAGTAAATTATGCACAACAGCAAGCTTTTACTAATGTGACAGACTCATTAGAGTTATATATTCCAGTTGATATTGTATTATTGGATATAAAGAAAGCTTATTACAGCACCTATCACAATGAGGTTATTTTTACATCAGGTAAATCCTTTCATCATCAAATGGAATGAAGACTGGCACAAGAATAGATCCCCATGACTATGGTTGAAGAATTGCATCTCTCTGTGCCTGAATTAGTTAGCAGTAGAGTTTGACATGCATCTTTCCTGGTTGTGGTATTATTCAACCTATTAATGATCTCAGTGCCGATACATACAGATACTCAGTACGGTAAGTTTGCTGATATATATATATATATATGTGTGTGTGTGTGTGTGTGTATTTATATCTACCTATATATAAATACACACATACACACACACACACACACACACACACACACAAAATATATATATATATATATATATATATATATATATATATATATATATATATGCAAGTATATAGGGATCTACTTTAAAATACTGAAATATTATAATGTCAACTTGCAGAACATCAAGACGAAAACCACAAAACTTTACATTATTGAACATTCACATCATCATAATTTTTCACCACATAAGTAAACGCTTGGTCAACAGTACATAAAAAAATAAACTGAAGCAAATAAAACCCACTCAAGTGGAGGGCTTCACCCCCCTCCACACACCTCCTACTAACTAAATATACCAACTCCGAGATCACACTACAGTGAAGAAAAGGGCAAAGTTCACCATGCTGGCGAACTGCCTCCTTTCGCAGTGAAAATTTAAGGTGATGTGAATGTTCGTTAATGTAAAGTTTTGTGGTTTTTATCTCGATGTTCTGCAAGTCACTGTTGTGGCATTTCAGTATTTTAAAGTAGACCTGTATATAAATATATATATATATATATATATATATATATATATATATATATATATATAAATGCACACACACACACACACACACACACACACACACACACACACACACACACACGCACACACACACACACACATATATCTATATATATATATATATATATATATATATATATATATATATATATATATATATATATCTATATATATATATATATATATACATATACACACACACACACACACACACACACACACACACACACACACACACACACTGTGGGCCGCTGCTGAAAATGGGTATTTATTACCCAGTTGGATTTTCCTGACAAAGAAATGATAATAAATATATAACTGTACTGTGAAATATGAAATTAAAGCCTTCTGATATTCACATGAGTCAGGTGGCAATAAGTAATGTTAAACTGCATGTGTTTTTGCAAAGCTTATAACTTCATTCAAAAGTTTTGTGAAAAAAATAATAGAAGAAAAGCGATGAACAGTATTCCACAAGTGACTATACCATTTCTTAGTTCCTTATAGATGCTATGTCAGTCATTAAAACATTTCAGTAAAATACCCCATGCAATGACACACTTGATTTTCAAACTTTTTCAAGTATCTATTATACAGTTTAATTCCTTGCAAAGGGACTTGTTTGCCTAGGAAAATACAATTAGTACCCATTGCTATCGGTTGACATCTGTGATCTATCGCTACCTATAGCTAATACTCATGATGTATGCAATATGAGCTGACAAGTGAAAATATATGCCCAGTAGCAAAAAAACAGTGTTTTTTGTTTGTTTGGGAGTTTGTTTTTGTTAAGCTATATGGCTTTTGAACTTGAAGTTTTGGATAACCAGGACTGTTCACTGACATGTCTTAGCTGATGGTTTTCCAAGAAAAACAAGATATTTTCTATGACAATAATGTTGAGACATGACATGGTAATACTCAGTGTTACTATGCTATCATTCACCATGAAAGAGTATAGTTTATCCTACCCCATTGTCTGGTTGAGCTGAGCTCTCTCTTTTAATTCATCCATTTTATTATGATCCATACCCTCCACCATGTTCATCACATGTAATTCATAATTATTTCAGACCAATCTTCTTTTGTATTTCTAACAATTCCCCTTTTCCTCTATTTTTCCCTAACCAAACCAAATATTGTGTTATAGTAAAGCAGTCCAGATTCCCACACAAAATCTCAAATAATGGAGCACTTGTGGTAGGCTGTTGGGTATGTGCTCACCCATCAGGATACAGTTATTTAAAAACAGCCTCATCCTGGATTTATATCTTGAGTATTTCTATAGTTCCTTCAGTGTGTGTCTAATTTTCTATTCAAGTTTCTTGATGACAACAACAATCAAACTTGCGGAAAGCAAACATCAGTTACATCTTTCTCACTAAATGCTCTAACACAGCTTTTGAATCTGCTACCAATATCCGTACATTTAAGTACATACCATAGGAAATACTGTCCAAACAATCCAAAGGCCATTTATAAGTCAATAATAATAAATTCCTCCATTTGGCCAAGTACTATTTTCTGTTGTTTTCATAAAACTAATCAGGAACAAATGTCAAGCCATTTTTTGCCTCAGATGGATCACTGTTTACCACAAAGAATAAGATGAGGGAGTACAGATTCTAGGTCATCAGCAGTTTGGCTAATATCTTACAGTGCGTATTTCTTAAGTAGATGGGTTGGAAGATAATGGGGTTATAGAGGCCATTAATGTCACATGGAAAGAAGAACGCTCTAGCCCCTCCTCAGAGACAAAGACCCCCCAATCCTTCATATTTTCATTGAATTTCTCTATTTGGAACTTGATGATTGAATCTGCTTCCCATTTGGGAAACTCTCCTAGACAGCCATTCAGATAGCTGGCTTTATTCCTTGTCATTGCTTTGATACTAATCTAGCTTGAATTACATATGAATGTATTGTCTAATATCAGGTTTTCTTCCCAACTAATATGCCTGAGGGCATTGTATACATCTTTGTCCAAGACATCAGGATGCCCCTCTCCAGCCTTCTTATACAGATCTCTGTATCATTTCCTAAAGACCCTACATTACATCATAGTAATTTCTAATGCTGCCAGTGGCCTGGCTTCTGTGTTCCCGTACTCTCATGCCTCATCATCATTTCCTCTTCCAAAGCTGCTTTTAGCCTGAGCTCCTGTTTTTATAATACATCATTGTCACTATCATCTACCAAAAGTATGCACTTGATGTCTTGAGTTTTTTTTTTTGTTTTGGTCAATAGACATTATGTAGACTTCAATGAAGTGTTGATTTCTGTCTCTAAGCTCATTATAATATATTATGGCATCCCATAAGGACTGTATCTAGTTCCAGTTCTCTTCTCATTATTTATTAATGACTTAACAATTACATCTTACCAGCACTATTACCCTTTATGCAGATGATATACTACACTCAGGACTGCCTACCAAGAATTTACAAGGTAATCTGCAGTCACATTTCACACATTTCTGTACTTGGACTGCAGCAAGTAACCTTTGGCATAAAATTATAGAGAATGCATCAATGTAATTCAGAAAACATTAAAATATAAACCAAGCTTTCTATCAGTTGTGGAATAAATCTAAAAGTAAGCCAGGTTCAACAGTATCAATATCTAGGAATACTTTAGGACACATAACTATCATTTAATCCACATGTCGATTTAATTATAACAAAAGCGAGGCAACAAATTGAGGCCTACAACTTTCTTAGCAATCATCTACCATTGTAATAATGTAAATCTCTGGTAGCAAATGTCAAATTACAAATGTAAACACGAATACAGACAGGCATTGTGTTTGAGTCCCAAATGAGAGATAATATTATCCTTCTACTTCTACGACTTTGGCAAAAAATGTCTTTTTTCTGAAACCAGAAGATATACGTCATATAACTCCAAAAAAATCTGTTCACAATCACACACAAAAATTAACATGATTTGCAGATTCAGAAACCTTGCTCCCTATAATGAACAACTGTCTACAACTGCCTGTTCTGTTTCCTCCAATTCACACTTGCTTTTAAATTTTCAAACCAATTACTGTCTCACTATTAAGAATAAAGAGTGTAAAATCATCCCCATACTTCCTAGGAAAAAAAATCAGCAGCATACTCATATCCATGTTATACAGACTACAATTCTTAATGACATTCACTGAAAAAATGGCATTACGATAACCCCTGCAAACTGGATCAACTTTCCAGGAAATATCTGCAGATCGACATTATGTGCACATAGTTCAGAAATGAGCAGCAGCCACATTTAGAAAAAGTGTAAGCCTATGATGTTTCATTGTTGCGGGCCAGTCTAGCTTTCCTTTTAATATTTTCCCAATCAAGCAACCTATATTTTTTATACTGTATGTATCAGGCAAATTGCCTTAAATGCATATAAATAAGCAAATGTATGCAAATATTTATGCAAGTATATATATATAGATAGATAGATATATAAAACTATACACCAGCCTTCTGACCTTAATGCTCTATTATAGGTTCATAGGTTCATAGGTGTTTACTAGGCTAACGACCACAAGGGCCTTTTTAAGCCTAGCCATGCATCCCAAATCCCTGACAAGTTCTGATACCCTTGATAAGTGTAAGCATAGGCCTGGGAGATGAAACATTTACAGGTTACCTGTTTGCATCAGAGGCGTAAGTGCCAAACCAGGGATGAATTTCCGATTTCCCATCCAATTGTCCAAGTTCCACTTGAATTGGATTAGGGAGGTTACTAGCTCTACAAATCCAGGTAACTGACCCTGCTGTCCTTATATGGTCATTAATTTTCATTTGCATACACTCCCTATACCCACCCATTATAGCCATTTTGTTGACTGTAGACTTCAGATGCTTTTCGAACTGTTTCACCCGAACACGCTGTAACCCTGCCAAGCTTAGAACACCTTCTGAAGACCAGAGTAATTTATTTCTAGTTATAAACAGACACCTTACCTTATGAAGATCTCCATAATTTTGTTTCATGTTGTGCACAAACACCTTTATCTTGCCAAGTCTAGCATGACGTTGAAGCAGATATAGTACCCATCAGTTACCTGCTTTACTCTGCAGGATTGCATGATAGCTAGTACTTGTTTCAGTTTGAGTTTGAAACCCAGTAACAGGGCAACATAATCAGATTTCAGAAACATTTGCATTTGTGTTTCTGCAGTAACCTCAAGCTTTGGCAGATGAAAGACTTTTTATGATGATCAGATTTCCGTTTTTTATTTATTTATTTTTTTGGCTACCTGCTTTTATTAAAATTGACTTTTGTCCATGAATATCTTTTTTTTCCTAGCAGCTGGATGTCTAAGAAGATTTGGGTCGTGGTCATTTGCCTGATCTGTTCTGCCCCCCCCCCCCATACTAGCCTTACAGGCAACTTTAACCATGTTGGTTTTGTCAGACAACCTATTAGCTATGCACCGTGCAACATACAGATTTTATATTCATTTGGTAATACCTACATGGGAGAATAGTGTCAAAAATCTTGACAATGTCCAGATGTGCAGTACTTACTAAAGAAAAAGAAGCATGAATTAAGTGACCCGAACTCAAATAAAACAAAATACTTGGATTGTGGCAAGTTATCCAAACAGGTCCAAAAACACAAGAATCAAGTTGTTACAACCATATATAAAACTTTTAAAACTTTAATTCCACACAGGCTAAGCCCTTTCATCCCTGGAAATGGAACGACTTCAGAACAAATCCAACAATCCATAACAAATACGTAAAGTGAAATCATGTGACTACAAAGTTAATTAATTACCATTTACTTATTGCATAACCCATATCCACTGCTTCAGTGATGTTTGAGAAAAAAATATGGTTAAGGAGGCAGGACCTGATTTTGATGAACTGTATTTATGAGGATGCGGGTTCTGAGATTTCAAATGCTCAGATTAATGAGGGATGAGAATACATTCTGTAGCTTTACATAGAAAGGTAGTGAGTTTAATGGGATTGTAACTAACTGTGGTTTTGCTACCCATGTGTAATGGCATTACTATGGCAGTTTTCCAGGCTTCAAGAAGTCTGTCACTAATGGATAGGCTTGGAGTTAAAAGGTTAAGTGCAAGTTCAGGTAGGCCTAGTGTTGGTAATCAAGGCTACCTGATGTATGTCAAAAGGGTCCAGTTGATGAGGTTGTGGTAGCTTTTGAGAGGATTGAGATGACTTGCTCCTTTTTAATTTTGGAGGGTGGGACTTTGGAATTTTTATGACTTTGTAGGGAGTAAAATTTTGAGCTAAATTAGTCTGCTATGGTATTAAATATTTCCTTTGGGTCAGAGGGAGCAGTATTATTGTAGGCTGTCTCTCTGAACGTTGTTAGGTCATCTTAATTTTCTCACATAGTTAAAGAAAACTTTTATAGTTATTTTGGGTTTGCAGTTATTTTTAATTTCTTATTGTTTATAGCTACCTAATGGCCACCCTAGACCTGGCTAAGACTTTCGACACTATCCCACATAGGTTCATAGGTAGGTACTAGGCTATCGGCCCAAGGGCCTACATAAGCCTAACCAGCAAGATTCCATAGCTTATGCCACCCAAGAAAGTTATTTTCCTGTGCCACTGTCCAGCAGAGACACAGAAGTGATCCTCGGGTTGTATTTCCTATTTCCCATCCACTCATCAAGATTTTTCTTGAAGAGTGCTAATGAAGAACTTTGCTTGACATAGATGGGTAGCTTGTTCCAGAGTATAGGAAGTCTCTGGGACATGAATCTATCCCTCCAGCATGTCCTGTTTATTGTGGTGACAAGGTTTAGGTCCCTAGAGCGTGTAGCTCGGAGGGATTGGGATTTCTTTAGGTGTAGTATGTCCAACAGCTCTGGGTTTGACATAGTTTTATATGTTGAGCAGAGATCACCTCGGAGTAGGCAATATGCTATGGAGTAAAGCTGGAGTTTTTTGAGGCAGTCAGTGTAGGGCATTTGTTTGAGGCCAGTAATCCTCTTTATGAGGTACTTCTGTTGCCTTTCCAGCTGCTGCAGATGTCTTGTGAGGTACATTCCAAAAGGGGCGTTGTACTCTATAATGGGTCTAATGAGTGACAAGTAGGGGGGAACAATGACCTCTTTTTTTTTTTTTTTCCTGTATGAGAACCCTTTTATGATAAGGTGTGCCACATAGGACTTCCTGACTACTGTAGCGATGTGACTATCAAAGGAGAGACTACTGTCTGTACTGTACTTTTAAGTATTGTAACCATATGCACTTTTGACTGTTAATGCCTTCCTCTTACAATTCTTTTATTAATGTCAAGCTTTTCTCTCCAGACCCCTGCTAAAGAAGGTACTTTGCTAAATTGGACTTTACTGATTAACAAAAGCAATAAATAGAGTTGTTGTAAATCCAGTCTTTGTCCACTGGATTGGCTGATCAAGGGATCACAAGATGTGCAAGTTGCATACCCTTTGTGTATGTAAAATTTGTAATTAGTGGGGTACTACAGGGATCAGTGCTGGGCTTTCTAGCATATGGCTATTAATGCAATGGTTTACAGGATCGCTTGTTTAATATTGTTCCTGTGTTAAGCTTTTCTCTGGTTTGCTTGTGTACTTTTATGTTGGGCAAGTGATTTTTTTCTTGTTATATAGTTTATTTAGATGTGATTTCACTAAAAAGGTTTGTTACAAATAGATGCCACAACATCAGCCAACATTCCATGCTTTCTGACTCTCAAACACTATGAATGTATATGTTTATATAGTTATTTACTGCAGATGATTATGGCTATGTGTTGTTAACATGTTCCTTCCTATTGTCTAGGGTTTGATACACTCACTTCACTAGGGTGTGACTGTGAAGGAGTCTGTTAACCAGACAGTGCTCCTGGTCTCAGTCTGAAAAGAGTCAATGTGGATCAGTGCTCTTTCTCAGTTAATAAATTAATAAATAATTAAAAAGCATGCATAAGTACGTACCCTAGCTTGTTTACTTATGTACATAAATAAGCATGGCAGTTCAAAATGCTAAACTCTGCTGGAAAACGTAGATTTATCAATACTCATCAGAAGGATAGCACATAGAAATCAACCAAAATTCACAATCTGTTACATAAGTTACTGACATGTTGACTGAAATCCAGTGTCAATATGTAAACTGTACAGAACAAAATGCTAGGGCACGTTTTAGGCAGTCCCAGTAATAATCAAGTAACCTCAACTGTAATGGATCTTCCGACCAAGCGTAATTCAGCAAAGGCAGGAAATTGCTCAGTATATTAAAAAACACTGTCGCTTAGGTACTAGGGTATATACCAAAGTTCTAATCGTTCACCAAAGTTTGAAGTTGAACTCAAGTTTCACCAAACATAGTTCTCAGTGAATCCTCTCCATGAAACTATCTCTTGTAGCCAAAATCCAGCGTAAATAACCAAGCGTTTTGCGGTATAAAAGAAGTTTATTATCTCAAACGGCAAGCGCTTTCAACATTGGTCTTCCTCAGGCCGATAGAATAATACATTTTAATTACATTTTATACCATTAACAGTTAATGATGTCATATCCTGCCTGACTTAATTTCTTAAAAATCACCTCAATACATTCCATCTCAATTAATGTCCACAAGAACAACTAAGTAATTTAAATAATCTAAATAATTTAAAATAAAAAGCGCTGCTGCAACTTTATATATTCTTACTGCTTCCTAAGATACTAACAATATTAAAAATTTTTATTAAAATAAAAATAACTACTTGTTACATTGCTATCATACACAGTGACTTATATATTTAATCACTCATAGTCGCTATATTTCTATGAGATGCATCAAGTATAAAAGTTAACCAGAGACATGTATATGTGAGATTATATACGTGTCTTATATATTTATATTTGATTACATACATATAAATAAAAAACAACATATCATAGAATAAAATCAACCCTCAACTAAGTTAATGTTTCAAATTGGATACTTCGTATCTAATGGCATAGTTGCAAACATTGAAAATAATATGCATCCCTATACTAAAACCTGTATTAAATGTCAGATACAACAGTTCTAAATGCAAAAAATAGGAGATTATGACTATATTTCTTGTATCATAAATGTCTGTATATACATGTATATAATAAACGACAAATACAATACATGTTTTAAAAATGTATATTAAAAACATAACGAACCATTTTTCAGGTTAGTTACTACACAATGCTATTACTGATTAAATAACTACAATCTAATAAAATATGCATACTGTGCTATAAATAGAATAAAACCTGGGACGTTCAAAAATTCAGGATTAAATATACAAAGAATGAGGGGCTATGGTTGTATATGATCAAAGTGAAAAACAACCAAGTTTATAACAGACTTCCTTATATGATGCAAAAATGTGTAAAAAAAAGTCCCTTTTTAACTCTAATTACTATATATTACTCTAACTACGAGCCTTAAGGGACGATCATATATGAATAGGTGGTCCTTTCTTACCTATCAATACTGTGTTTAAATCAAAATAACATTCAACATACATTTAAACAAGTACTCCTACAGGGTACTTATACACATTTAGATATTATTCACACCTTAATGAAATAATCATATAATATAAAGTGTGAATGTTTATCAATGTAAGGGCTGTGTTACATGTAACATTATTAAATTAAAGTTTGCTTATATTTTAACCACTAAATAATATTTAGAGAATTTTTCAGAGTTTTCTAGCCTTCAACACAGGTTTAATAGATACCCTGTCATTCAGACCCGGATCACAATCTGCCCTCAGTCTAATTATCCATTTGACCTCTTTATGTTCCGTCTGGTTAAAAATATTGCCACGTCTTATAGTCGGTGAATTAACCTGAATCACCTGGAATTTAAACATATGTTCTTTTGATGTATTACACATATGTTTTGACAGGGCATTACATGTCAATGCTACTTTGATCTTGTATAAATGCTCACGGATTCTATCCTTCAATTTGCGATCTGTTTTCCCCACATAGAATGCAGTGCAACATGTGCAAGTAGCCAAATATATAACATGTTCGGTATCACATGTTGCAGCTGCTGTAAAAATAAACTCTTGTTCCGTTAGGGGGTGTATAAATTTATTAGATTCATTTATAAAATCACAATACTTACATTTATTACATTTCTTAGTCATACTAATACTATTATGTTTCGGTGATGCATCTACTCTGTTGGGACCACATAACATCCTATGTAAACTGGACCTATTCTTATATGCAAATCGGGGATTACTACCTATGATAGAGGAAATATTCGGGTCTGTTAATAGGATATCCCAATATTTTCTGTAGATGTATTTAATGTTTCTTACATCTTGTGTATAATAAATGGGAATCCTAACTTCATTCCCTTTTTCAATAATTCTGTCCGTTTCATCTACTTCACTATTCACTTCTGCAAAATAGGGGCATGCTCTTCCTTCTCTCAATTTTCCTATCCCATCTAAACCAGCATCTATCTCATACAGACTATACGATCTATCCAATAATTTCAATTTTAGCTCATTTATTTCTTGCTGAAATCCACATTGATTGGAATTCAACCGTGATACTCTCATTGCCTGGCCTTTAATAATGTTACTAAATATATGTTCTGGGTGCATGCTGCTACGATGCAGAAAATTATTACGGTAACAGCTTTTCCTATGCACACCTGTGTTCAAACAACCATTCTGCAACTTTTCAACATATACATCGAGGTAAGAAATATAATCTCTAGATTTAACCATGGTAAATTTAAGATACTTTGTTTCTGCATTCATTTTAGTATACAGCTCCATCAAAGGACCCTCGTCACCCTTCCAAACCAAGAATAAATCATCTACAAAACGTGTGTAGAATAACACATTATCCCGATATTCAAGAGTTTTGAAAAGAAACATCTCTTCCCAATCTGCCATTACTAGGTTGGCGTAGCTATTGGCACAAGAAGTGCCCATAGCTACGCCATCCTTTTGTAAATACAACTGGCCATTAAAAGAGAAAACATTGTTGGAAAGTACAATATCCATAAGTTCACATATAACTTCTATTTTACTTTTTGTGAACGTACCATCCCGTTCTAAACATCTACTAATACAAGCTAACCCCTTTTGATTAGGGATGACAGTAAAGAGGGATTGAACATCTAATGTAACCAACAAATCCCTCTGACTATCATACGTAATAGATGTTTCCTCATATAACTTGATCAGAAACTGTTTGGTATCTCTCAAGATGTGTTTATACTTATTTACAATTGGTCTTAACAAATACTCCAAGTATAATGAGATAGGTTCGGTAACGCACCCTTTTCCAGCAACAATTGGTCTCATTGGGGGATCCATTCCATCTTTATGGATCTTAGGGATCCCCTGTATGGAAGGTATAGTGGGTTTCTCAACGAAAAAATACTTAAACAGTTCATTACTTATTTTACCTTCATTAAACATAATATTTAGTCTATCTATAACTCTAGTTAAGACTGTGTTTACTACATTTGTATTGATTTTTCTATAAAAGCTATCATCATTCAACATCATTTTCATCCTATTTCTGTAATAATCCATGTCCATTATTACTGTCGGACCCCCTTTATCGGCAGGTCTAATCATAATGCTTGTATCATTTCTTAGTCTAGTGAGGGCTCTCCTCTGTGCGGGGTTAAGGTTCCCATGCCATCTCTTCCCATTATTAAGTCTTTCATTCTCATATAAATCTTGTTCGACTAATTTAGAGAAGGCTTCAATTAAAGGATGATAATTTGGAATATACGTGCTAGGTTTTCTGAAAGTATGTTGTTCTGAAATAGCATTACCAAAATCAACCTTAAGTTGTAAGTTACGAGCAAATAATTTAAGATCCAAGACGTTGTCTGTTATGTCACTTTTAATAGAGGGAATAAATGTTAGGCCCTTCTCCAATACAAAACTTTCGTCTATGGACAATTCTCTCTTAGAAATGTTCCAAATCAGGGATCCTTGGTCCCTTGCCAAATCTTTTTTAGAGTTGGCCCTGTTTGTTTTGGGCCTGCTAGCCTTTTCCTCTGTCGGCCCCTGCTCATAGATCGATCCCTCCCCGCTCCCCCTCCACCTCTCCATTGAGTAGCAATAGGGAAAGGGGCAGAGCGATTCATCCCATATGTTATGGTCAAATCATTGGATGTGTTTGTTACTTTTCCATTATTCTCTACCTTATCTTTTATCACACTATCACTATTCGTATCTATATGCTCACAAATGTCAATTCGGGTATTGGCATCTTCAAACACGGAAATGTTATGTACATTGCTTCTAGGGGAAGCACATTGTTCACTAACACCATTATGATGTATCAGGGCCGTTGTTGCAACTACATTACTCCTACCTCCTGCCTGTTTACCATTATCTTTTACAGCCTGTGTTCTTTCATTACTAACTAAACTATCACTGAGTGTGTCACTCACTGGGTTAACAGGTTTAATACCATTTCTTTTTTTCACTATATTCTCACTTTAGGCCAAGTGAAGACATTGCCCTTTTTAAAATCGTCAGTATCTCTTTTAATCTTATCTTGTTTCTGTTGTAAAAGTTTCTTTTCGTAAATAAACACATTATCAAGCAACTTCTCAATAAGACCATCTACTACATGATTAGGATACATGGCAAACATGCTAGACTGTTGTTTCTGAATGCGATCTCTTAATGATAACTCTTGTGGCAGGAAATACTGGTTCAGTAATTCCATATATTTAATACTAGTCTCTATACTGATTTGCTGCCACATACATAATAAGTCTTGGTAGACATTACCTGTTGTGGGCATTTTTAAGATCCTCAGGCCCCTTGGAATAATTTTTCGAGAAATACACACCTCAAAGTGTTGTTGTTGTAACTGGAGGCATTTTAACTTTATGAAGTCCCCTTCCATCTCTTGTATTAACAGTGCCAAACCCTGATAATCCATTTCACCAACGCCATCTCCATTCGAGTCAACAGGAACATTATAACATAATAATGGGTTAGTCTCCGCCATTACCGCTTTCTCAAACCTCGTCTTACTTTTAAATGAAGCTTCCGATCCAAGCAGCTGTACTTCCGGGGTATACTGAAGTTCAATGGGAACCTCCTTTACATTAATATCTGCCATACGTGTGTGTGAGAGAGTAAATGACAATAAAATAGATATAGACTCACAAATTTAACTTCACCAACACACTTGTTTACTTGATTATTACTGGGACTGCCTAAAACGTGCCCTAGCATTTTGTTCTTTATTGTTTATTCATTTAACTGCTTTTAGGGCACAAGTGTGTTGGTGAGGTTAAATTTGTGAGTCTAAATATGTAAACTGTGTCAGATTAGCCCAGGTTGTGGTAGAAAACATTTAAAACCTACCTGATAAAAATATGCCATACAGCTGTGCCCTTGCTCTTGTTAGTCTGTAAGAGTATAGTACAGTCCTTCTGCATTCTTAACTCACATATCTACTCCATATATATGTACATATAAATATTTGTAATGCTGAAACATCTGAATGCTGAAAATTTGAACATTAGGAATCAGTGTGCATAAGAATCCTTGTGGGTTAAAGTCAGAATAAGGGCTAGGTAAGGGGACAACACATTTATTGTTGTGCATATGTGACAATGTTTTATGAAGTCTGTGTTTGAGTGCCTTACTTAGTGGTACTATTAGGGAAAGGGCTTTTTACAAGGTAATATATAGGGTTAGGGTAGGTGTATGGTTAGAATCAACACATACAAGAGTGAGTTCGTACAAAGGTGCTACAGACACAGCAGAGGTCTTTGCAGAAAATCTGTACTTAATCTTGGTTGCTGGACTGCTCTTTACTCAGTGGCAGAAACAAGGACATGTTCTTACTATATTATAGAACAGGGCACAAGTTTGGAGACCTGCATACGGCACCAGATAAACTAATTACAGTTCTGTCAAACAGTCACAAACTGCTTTTCTAAATACATTTTATATGAGACAACTAAAAAATTCCAATTTGAAAATTAAATCCCTCTATCAGACATAGTGAGGACTATAGCTACCTTGGTGTCCATGGGGATAGAAAGTCCTCACCTTCCTCCAGTACCCCTGTGACGGTCAAACATACTCAATACGATCTTTATAATGTCCCTTTCCACTCTGAACCTATCAAGGATTTCTTCAAAGTTATAATGAGGTATCCTTTGCTTATATTTTCACCTTTTTGGGCAGTGAGCACTATTGGGAGCAGCAGTTTTGCTCTAGCCAAGACAAGCCACTCCAAAATGGAAATAGCAAAGCTAGCAGCAAGTGACAGCATTTTCACCAACTGCAACTCAAATACATTTGGCATCTGCAACCAGCCAGAGGTAAAGCAGAAAAATTTCACTATTAATCACAAATGGTGTAAAATATACATCACTGGTATAAGAAGATTTATATACTTCCTCATTTCCATCTCATTATTTCCCATTTGCATATGCATATTTGAGACCATCATACATTTGCATAAATGGCCTCTATGAATCACAGCTCAAAAGTGCTTGTCCATGAACATTGTAAATAGTCTAAGCACATTTGTGTAACTATGAATATGAGCCTTTGTTTATAGATAGTTATTTTATATAAAGAAGAAGAAAAAGTAAAGTAACTTTCCTTAAATAGGTTTTGTTTAGAGAAAGAATAGAGAAAATAATTAATCTGAGTTTTCTGTAAGTCTAACTGATCCTGATCAAACCTACCCTACATTTATAGACCAGACTAGAGCAAGCAAGTACATAATGATGTTACAAACATATATTCCAAAAGGGTGAGAAAGCAATATCAGAAATAACTTGGTCACTTCCAGCTTTTCCCCATTAGTCTCCTGAAAAAAAAATGCTTTTTCATACTTTACATGTACTATTCTTAACTACACCAGCTCACCATTAATATCCTCTGGCTTAACCTAAAGGTTAACAATAACATTTAATATGCAAAGCTATATGTATCTTAATAGCAAGAGAATGAAAAGAATAAAAAGAAATGCATTGCTTATCTAAAAGAAATAAATAAAATTACAAAACAAGGAGGAAAGAAGTGCCTAATAAAAAACAATAAATTTAACTGCAGGCACATGGAACAGGCAGGGAACAGTCTGGATAAATACTTTAACAGAGTCACAAAAAATGCATAAACACTTAATGAATCACCGTGTTCTTGTCAGTCAAAGACTTCATCAGATGTACACCCACATTAAATGTTCTAATCAGTTTATAACCTCACATCATCACTAATCAACCAACCAAATTAAACCAATTCATTAACAAACCCAAACGTTAAAAACAAGTGGTAAAACAAAGTGAACAATGTTTTAATATATTAATATATTCATACATCAAAAGTTTTAAAACCATTGTTACAAAATTGTTAAAAATATTAAAAATATATATTTTTTATTTGGAAACCAGTACACTAAAAAATGTATAAAATATGTTCCCAATGACTAACCTGATCAGAATAGATATAGTTTATATATATATATATATATATATATATATATATATATATATATATATATATATATATATATATATATATATATATATAAACATGCAAACGTAAGGCTAAATCAAAGAATAAAGTTAAAAACATGTGTAGGATATATAAACTGTATAAAAACATATACATAGAGTAGTTTTTAAAAAAATTAAAGAACAATTTTAATTAATATAGCACAGGTACACCAGGAGCAAATATAAAAATAAATATGTAAATAACCCAGGACAGTCTTATAACCCAGCTGCCCTTAGTTTCAAAACAGGAGTTATTGAAACATTCTTAAGTCCCAGGTATTTGTTAGCCTCAAGAACTAATTGCCAATATAACTCTTACAATTCAATAGTGGCTTCCCAAGGTCTCCCTAACATCAACTGGAATCTCCTCCACAACAAAAAAATAAAAACTTAGCTTAACAATGCATTCCTATCAATCATGCTTATATCATAGTAGTGTTCATATATTCTAGTTTTCAATTTTTTCTCATTATTCCCAATGTAAAATGCCTCACATTTGTCACACAGGGCAAAGTATACTACCCCAAAGCTATTACAACTGGAAAATCATCTCCCTTTAATATACTTGTTCTGACAAGAAATAAAAACTTCACCTCCCTATAAAGTATAACGGCAAGAGGAGCATCCCTCATACTTGTAGGCACCTACTTTCTTTTGACTTATATAATAGTAAGAATTACTTTCAAATATATCTTTTGAACAGGGGCCTTTCTGAAGAATAAATTTATGGGAGGTCTTGAAAATGCCTTCCAGATTAGATAACCACTGCAAACTGTATTAATTATTTTTTAATAATTTTCCTAATAATGCCAGAATCACCATTAAAATCAGTCACAAAGCCCCCCCCTTAAAATCACAATCATCATCAGGACTCATAAGCACTATATTATTCACTCTGTTTATCTCACTCTCACTGCCACCATCTTTCTCAAATATGGGGAAAAGCTTCACATCTCTATCATGCAAAATCTCAGCCTTCATATTATTAATAAAAGAGGATGGATATCCTCTGTCTAAAAACATGTCCCTAAGTATATCACATTCTTTTAAAAATTCACAGTAATTCAAAGTCACCCTACTAATTCTTACATATTGGCCCTTCACAATGCTCTTCTTCTGATGAAAAGGGTGTGCACCTACTAATATAACTACAAATTAGAAAATGTATCCTTACAAAATACAGTAGACTTAAAATCTTTAGTCTCTTAAAGTTTATGAATAATGATGTCCAAAAGTTTAACTTTATCGTAACTAATATCATAGGTAAAATTTAAAAATTCACCACCATATTTTTAATGCAAGTAATAAATTCCTTTAATTTGTATTCCTTGTCACACCAAAATATACAAATATCGACCAAATGATGCTTATATAATTCCCAGCACCGCATATAAGAGGTCTTAAATATAAATTTGTCTTCCCACATGGACAAAAAATATTGGCATAGGTCAGGGAGAAACATGTGTCCATAGCCACCCCACTAGTCTGTTGAAAAAATTTATCTTCAAAATACTATCTCCACGAGACTCAAGCAAGTCTGGAACTCATCCTACATAAAATTACCTCTTACAGAAAGAGCTTCTTCAAACCATTCCATCCCTATATTATGGGGGATAACCAAAAATAAATCTAAAACATCAATTGTAACAAAAATAATGTCTTTATGAAATAGTTCAGAATCCTTAAGATTTTGACTTTGCATCATCCATATATTTTTTTAACTTATTATCTAAGTATTTAGCCAAAGGGTGAGTTCTAGAACCACAAGCAGACACAATAGGTCTTAAGGGTGGGTTAAAATCTTTGTGTATTTTAGGTATGTCAAATATTGACAGAACCTTAGCATTGTTGCCTCACAGCAAGAGGTTCTCCTGTTCGATTCTTGGCTGGAGTGCCTTCTCTGTGGAATCTAGATGTCCTCCCCATGGTCAAGTGGCCTCCGAAAGACATGCGTGAATGGGTGTGCCTTCGCTGAAGGTTGGGTGTCAGGCTGGCAACTCAGCACCATAAAAATCGACTGCCAATCATTAGTGGACCAGAGTTCTGCTGTGGCGACCCCTAACCGGAAAAAGACAAACAATTATATATATATATATATATATATATATATATATATATCTATATATATTGCTCTTCGACTTTGAGAAGAGCTCTTTTGCTTTACTCTTCAACTTTGAGCAGGGCCATAGTTTGGAGATCTGCATACAGCACCAGATAAACTAATTACAGTTCTGTCAAGCAGTCACAAACTGCTTTTCTAAATACATTTTATATAAGACAACTAAAACATTCCAATTTGAAAATTAAATCCTTCTATCAGACATAGTGAGGACTATAGCTACATTGGTGTCCATGGGGATAGAAAGTCCTCACCTTATCCAGTACCCCTATGAGTATTATTCTCAAATTTTGGTAAGTTTCCAAATCTATAATTTCTTCCAACAATAAATCATAAATATCTAAATCAATATTTTTATATACTAGGCTGATCTCATTTATTGAAACCTTCTGATATTTCTTTTCATCACATAAAATATTCATCATTTTGGCCTCATACTCAATCCTGTCCATAACAACAGTCGTTGACTGGTTCCATTACCCTAATAAACTTATTGGTTCTTAATTCTTGTAACAGTGTTTCTTCTTCCAAGGTGAAGACAGAGTTACACCTATTAGCTTTAATCCGCTTCTTTAACTTCTCTTCCACTAAGGTTTCAAAATTCTTCAGCTGGGGTTATAATGGAGGGTTAAAAATAGATTTATTTCTTAAAATTTCCATCCCTTTGTTGTAATCACGACCATCTCCAAACAATATCTCAAGATTTTTCTTTCACAAAACATTTTTAAACCAATTAGACCTTTACTAATATTACATTTTGTCCTAGGGGTAAATTTAAAACCTTTGAAAAACAAATTGAAATAGGTGACACTGATGTCAAGACTACTATAGTTAAATAAACTGTAGTTGTTATAAGTGTATTTACATCCATCCGTAACGATACACTTGCCCTTCTCCACAACTTCAAATTACTCTGACTTTTTAAAAGAACTACTGAATTTAAAGAGTTATATTGGCAATTAGTTCTTGAGGCTAACAAATACCCAGGACTTAATAAAAATGTTTCAAAAGCCCCTGTGTCGAAACTAAGGGCAGCTGGGTTATAAAACCATCCTGGGTTATATATTTATTTTTATATTTGTTCCCGATGTACCTGTGCTATATTAATTAAAATTGTTCTTTAGTTTTTTAAAAAGTACTTGATATAGACATTTTTATACTGTTTATATATCCTACACATGTTTTTAATTTTATTTATTCTTTGATTCAATCGTAGGTTTTCATGTTTATTTTTAGGTGATATTTTAGGCGCCACTAGATGGAGTATTAACTAAATCCATTCTGATTAGGTTAATCATTGGGATCTTATTTTATATATATTTTTATTATACTGATTGCCAACTAATATATATATTTTAATATATTTTTAACATTTTTAACAATTTTTAACAATGGTTTTAAAAATGTTGATATATGAGTATATTAATATATTAATACATTGTTCACTTTGTTTTACCACTTGTTTTTAACTTTTGGGGTTGTTAATGAATTGGTTTAATTTGCTTGGTTGATTAGTGATGATGTGAGGATATACACTGCTTAGAACATTTAATGTAGATGTACATCTGATGAAGTCTTTGATTGATGAAAATACAGTTATTCATTAAGCATTTATGTGTTTTCTGTGCCTCTATTAAAGTATTTATCCGGACTGTTACCTGCCTGTTCCTTGTGTGCCTGCAGTTCAATAAATAAAATTACTATTTTAGTTTCATATTCTCTTGTGAGACACAAAATGAGTTAAAGCACTCCCAAGGGTGAACACATTTCTCACAGGTTGTCTTCCTTTTTATTTCCCTTTAGCTTACACTTCGTCTGGAAAAACTAATGTTTTTGAATAAATAAATGTATTTTTCTGTTTTGTATGTTGATGATCTAAGTCTGTAAGACTTAATTTCAGCAAATAATTGTAATTTTCTTTTCAAATATCCCTATGTATCCATGTCAATGGGTATAAGTCTGTAACTTTTAACATAGCTTTGTCTACACTACACATAGACACTTGAGATGTGTTATATCACCCTCTGTAATTTCAGGACAAAACCTCAGTTTAGGAATCTGCCAAGTGGTCCAGTGTACATCCTCCTATCAGTCTCTTTCTGCAGTTTTGAACAGCTTTCAGTACTTTCTATTATTACATGCTTTTTAAAATAACTTTTATTTGAATTTTTTTGAAAATACAAAAAATCATACACATATAAATTACTGTTTTGCAAAGAACATGTGTCTATTAGCAACAAAAACAAAAACAAAAACATAAACTGAATAAAGGAGGCAAAAGTCTAAGAGAGAGAGAGAGAGAGAGAGAGAGGGAAACCTGACCTGCATCAGCAGCTGAAATATGACATCAAAGAAAGCATAGTTATACACCTAAATATGCAATGCATTTCAGTTGTATTATTAAGTGCATTTTATACTATCAATTCAGCCTTTTTACAGCAATGGTGAAGATTTAATGCAATTATCAGGTCAGTTGTGATTATCAATGAAGATGAAAACCACACACACAAGGCAGAAATGGAAAAGACACAGATACATTAAGAAGGCTATTCAACAAAATATCAGCCTTCCTGGCTATACAGCTTGAAAATAAAAGCAATTATCTCCAAAATAGTGTCCATTCCACATAGGCCTTCCAGGGTGGAGGCTGTTCCTATAACTAAGTGGAAAATCAAAGGTTCATAGGTTCACAGGTTCATAAAGATTACTAGGCTAATGGCTTAAGGGTCGTTAGAAGCCAAGCTAATATAACCCAATTTTGCCCAATATATGGCCCCTAGGGGCAAGAAGATGACACAGATTTGTGCCTGTGCATTGAATATCTCATAGATTGCTCTTGTCCATAAGTAACACAGACACTACTCCAGGTGTAAATTTGGATTCCCCATCCATTGATGCAAACTGCATTTGGAGAGGGCAAAGGAAGGCTCTGCTTAATGTAAACAGGAATTCTGTTCCAAACATGGGGCAATCTCTGAGACACATATCTGTCTCTCCAACATGTTGTGTTCAAGTTGCTGACTAAGTTTAGATCCCTAGACTGGGTGACCATTGTACAGTTTGACTTGTGGGTGTGTAGAAACTCCATCAGGACTGGATTTGTGAGTGCCTTGTAGATCAGGCACAGGTTACCCCTTAATAGTTATTAGGAGACAGAGTAAAGGGATAGGGCTTCTAGTCTATCCACATAGTTCATGTTGTTTACATGCTGTATTTTCTTTGTGAGAAACCACTGAGGTCACTCCAGTTGCTGTAAGTGCCTACTCAAGTACATTCCAAATGGTGCATTGTACTCAATTATTGTTCTAATGAGGGCTGAGTTTAGCAGAACTATAATTTCCTTGGATCTGGATGCCATAACTTTCCTTACAAGTTGTGCCACATAAAAGGACTTCCTAACCACTGTGGACACATGGTGGTCAAAGTTCAGGCTACTATCAATCTGTGTATCTAGATCTCTCACCTCTGAGTCTACTCTTAGGGGTGTGCTACTGATGTTGTACTTTGCAGGGGTATTTGACTTCCCAAAGGGTATGGTAACGTAATTTTTTGCATTTAGTTTTAGGCCATGGTTCTGGCATCAATCATTTGTCTGCTCTAGAGCCTCCTGAAGGATATGTACATCACTGGGGGATTCAATGATTGCCCCAGCTTGCAGTCGTTGGCAGACTTTGTCATGCAGTGGTCTTCCACATTAGCCTTGACTTCAGACAAGTATATTCCAAATAGGAGTGGTTCCACCACTCAGGCCTTTGGCCCACTAGTAACTGGCCTCTTTCTTGATCTGAATTCACCCACTTTAACCACGTGTCCTGTCTGTGAGCCAACTGGCTATTCATCTGGTGATGTAGGGATTTATGCCCAGTTTTGTGAATTTATTTATAATACTTGAGTGAGGAATTGTGTCAAATGCCTTGGCCAGGTTGAGGTAGGTGGCATGTACTGTTTTACCATCATCCACGTCCTTAGTGACTTTCTCACTGGACCATAGGAAGTTACTAGGCTAATGGCCCTAGGGCCCTTAAAAGCCTAGCCAAGTTCTACCCTTATTTCCATGATCAACACCTATTGTCCCTGACCAAGAGGGACAAAGGTGGAATTCCAAGACTGAATTTACAGTTACCCATCCAATCATCCAGACTACATTTGAAGAAAGCCAAGAGGTGCTCTGTTTGACATGAAGTGGGAGTCTGTTCCAAAGTTATGGTAACCTCTGGGAGACAAATCTGTTCCCCCACTGGTTCTATTAATGTCACATACCAGGTTAAGGTCTTTAGAGTGAGTAACCCGTGTACAATTTGATTTGTGGATATGCAGCACTTCCAATAAAGCAGGGTCAGAGATCACCTTATATGCAAGGCAGAGATCACCTCTGAGTAGTCTGTATGTGGGGGTGTCAACCAGCTGGTCCAGGGCACTGGAGTTAATGAAGTAGCGAAACCTTTGGGCAAGTGAGTTTGAGCACAAGTAGTTTACCCAGTCAATGGATGGGTACTTAAAGTCACCCAAAACCATGATGTTCAGATGTATCTTAAGGCACTCAAGTAGATCCAAATATACAGAGTGGGTGCCCTGATTCATGAAGGTGGTAATATAGCTGGCAATGACTTGAACAGGTGTCCTACAACAGTTTGCACCTGAAGTACCTCTAGGAAATCATACTGTTTAAAGAATTTCGAGGTGTATTTATCTTTAATGAATATTGATACACTGCCTCATTTAATTTTCACACCTTCAGTTTGTAGTCTGAATGTGTGGAAGGAGGTAAAGCCCAGTATGGCTGGGGTGCTCTCCACAGCCTTGAATCAGGTCTCCATGACTGCACAAATGTCTACATCTTCCAAGGTGAGGACTGCTTCCAGTGAGTGCAGTTTCATGTTATGACTTCTAGAGTTTAGCAGCATAACCTTGAGATTGTTTTTAGATGTAGTTTTTATCTTGGGAATTTTGTCTTGAAACACTGCCTAAAAAAGGCACTATAGGGGTGGCAAGAGCCTTAGCCAGTAGCTGAAATCCCAGGGGTGACAGATGAAGACGATCTCTGGCAAATATCTTGGTCTGTCGATCATGTTATCACAGGCTGACAGATATTAGATCCCTTTGGAATAACACCAGAAACAGCCAATTATTGAAGTCAGTCATTTTCTGTTTGTATTGAGGCATCATCCTAGGTAAAGGTAAAATGCTGCTTAAGGCTAGGGACATACCTGCCTGAGACACACAGTCTGGGAGCTCGGTCATGTCTCTCTTCATATGGTCCAGAGAGGTACCTCTCAGGTTGTTCACACCAACATGGATTATGACAGAGTCATAACAGAATCTGTTGTTGAGAGACTTGAGTGCATGTGTGATATGGTGGATCCTTGCACCTGACAGACAGCTGACTGTGACCTTTTCCTTATCCAGCCTGGTGACAGGGACATCTGTGCATCACACAATGGAATCACCTATCACTTTAACGCTTTAGCGCGGTTTTGCACTTGTAACAAACTCAGCACAGCTCCTCGTGGTCCCTGGAGGAGTGGTTTCAGCCCAGTAACTAGTTGCTTAGTGGCCGTTTTGGGCCATTTCCTATCTCTTTCAAACTCCCTGCCTTAAAACCAGCTTTAGTGCAGTTTTGCACTTGTAACAGACTCAGCACAGCTCCTAGTGGTGTCCTGCCGAGTCCTACAAGCAGCAGTGAGCGAAAGAGGGACTTTAACAGATTATAAGTATTTTTTTTCTGCTTTCCTACCAGTGACTGTTTAGTCTCGCCGAAAAGCGAGTTTTCTAACTATCTGAGTTCTGCAAAGTTTGTTTTTATGCATTTGTCTGCATTTTTTTGTGTTTTGCACTTTAAAAGTTGCTTTTGCCTTGTTTAATTGTTGTAGGCTACATGCTCATGTGCGCTAGCCGATCTAAAGCATTTACTGTATTCCTGTGCCTAGTTTCTGTGTTTAAGTGAAAAAAAGAAAAACAATATATATATATATATATATATATATATATATATCCTTGTTTCCTGCCTTTTCTGAACTAGAATAGTCCAGTTTTCAGGTATTGCTGAATTCTAGGCTATGTCATAGTTCTTGTGTTGCCCATATCTTTACTTGGATAGGAGGAAGCTTCTTTGTTCACCAGTGAGAGTGGGGAGCTCTGAGCGGCCTATCTGTCCCTGGAGGAGTGGTCTCAGCCCAGTAACTAGTTGCTTATTGGCTGTTTTGGGCCATTTCCTATCTCTTTCAAACTCCCTGCCTTAAAACCCGTTTTAGCATGGTTTTGCGTGATTTTGCACATTGCGCAATGTTGCGCATCTTCGCTCAGTGCCGTTTAAGCAGCTTTTAACAATTCCCGGCTCCACAAAGTCTGCTCTTCAATTTTTCCCTTAGAACTAGTCAAACTCTCAAAGTAAGCACTCAACCTTCATTCTACAGCTCAGCACTTGCTCAAATTTCTCAGTAAGCACTAACAAACATTAGCCCTACACCCCCTTATACTATCCAGAAGTACAAGGTTCCCTATTTGTCCATTCCAGTCAGTCAATAAACCAGTTCTTTAAACTATCCAGGCATGTCCAAAGCGCAGTTTCAGGTATACTCTCCAGTCCAGCTGGTGAATCTGGGAATCTTGAGGCAATGTTACAATTGCCTTATGTACACAGACAACCCTCTCCTTCTTCCAACAAACTCAAATATTTGTGAGGGATGCAACTATACAGCCAGACTGGAGGCTGAGTTCTCTCAACCCAGGACTGGCACAGTCAGTCAGGAGGAAAACCACTCGCACCACACAACCAGTCTCACATAGACCAAATGCACCAGCAAACAAAACACATAAACTCACAAAAACATACTCGGAGGCTCTAAATAAAAATCTGACAAAGCAGCAGAGACCTCCAAAGCAGACACCCAAGCAACTGCTACCTCACATCAACTTACACGTATCACATACTTCACGAAGTCAGTGTGCCACACAGTCGCAGCCCCTAAGGCTAAATAACACACCTAATATGCTAGTAATTGGAGACTCTATTGTCAGGCACACTGACGTCCCACTCACCAGACTGAACAAGGAGAGGGTCACTGTAAGCTGCCTGTTGGGAGCCAGGATCCGCCACATAACACAGGCACTCAGGTCACTCCACAGCAGGTACAAATATGACTCTGTCATTGCCCATGTTGGTGTGAATGACCTGAGACGTACCTCCCTGGACTACATGAAAAGAGACATAGAGGAGCTCTCTGATCATGTAGCCCAGGCTGGTAAGACCCTGACCCTGAGTAGCATATTGCCCTCACCAAGAATGATGCAATAGTATAAAGACAAAATTATCAATTTTAACAATTGGCTAAGCTATTGGTGTCATTCAAAGGGGATCCAGTGTCTGTCAGCCTGGGATGACATGCTAGACAAGCCACGTTGCTTCACCAGGGACGGCTTGCACCTGTCACGCTTAGGCTTTTGAATACTGGCTAAGGCTCTTGCCACCCCCATAGTGCCTTTTTTAGGCAAGGCTCAAAAGACAAACCCACCTCCATAGACAATACCAGAAACAAAAAACTAAGGGTAATGCTACTCAACGCCAGAAGTCTAAACCTCAAGATGCATGCACTCGAGGCACTCCTCAGTATGGACAAAATCAATATCTGTGCAGTAACAGAAACCTGGTTCAAGGCACCAGACAGCATCCCAGCACTACCAGGATTCAACTCATACCATTCCTTTCGGCCCCAGAACTCGTACTGGAATACTAAAGGTGGGGGAGTATCCATTTTCATCAAGGATAGCCACACCTCCAGGTTATTAGCACTGCACGAGGTAGCAGAGACCATCCATGTGCAACTAACAGTAGATAAAACTGCTTTTCAGTTCATAGCCTGCTACAGATCAACCACCTTGTCTCTGGATCCCTACGTGGCTTTCCTGAAAACATTGGAGAATATGAAGGTCTCACCAAACACCATGATATTGGGGATTTCAACTACCCAAACATTGACTGGGAAAACTACTGAAGTCCCAACTCTTTTGCCCAAGGGTTCCTGGAGTTTATAAACTCAAATGGCATGGAACAACTGGTCAACACTCCCACAAGAGGGGACAACATAATGGACTTGGTCATCACCAGCATGGGGGCTCAATGTTCCACACCTGAGGTAAATCCCTCGTTGGTAAGATCAGACCATAAACTTATCACAATGGACATCCACATCCCGACCCCACCCCCAGCTAAGGAAACCACTGTGAAAAATTTCTCAAAAGCAAACCACACTTCTCAAGACCGAGGTAGAAAGTTTCAAAGCCCCAGGTTAATGGAAAATGCTACCCAAACCGCAAAATCCTTTACAAATGCACTCTATGAGCACCTACAGGAATGCATGGATCATGCCATCCCAAGTAAAACCAAGACTCACTCCTCCAAGAACAGGAGACCAGTCTGGTGGACCCGAGCCATAAATAAGCTATATAACAGAAGAAGAAAACCATTACATGACAAGGCAAAATCCCAAAAAGGGAAGGCATCCTTGATCAGTACTAGCAAAAAACTTTCGATCCCTCATAAAATCATCAAAGGCCAGCTTCGAAAGAAAAATCACCAAAGACTCTAAAGATAATCACAAGGTGTTCTTTAGCTACATCAAAAATCTGGGTGGCAGCTCTCAGATCTGCTCTGAGCTGTTGCAAAATGGCACAAAATATACTGAACCCACAGATATTGCCAACATCCTGGCGGACAGGTTCAGTGCAAACTTCACCCCCCCCCCAAAAGAGCCTGTGTCTATTCCAGAAGAATGCAGTCCCTCAGACATCACAGACACACAGGTGAAAGCAGCCCTCTCCAAAGTAAAAAACACAGCATCAATGGGACCAGATGGTATCACGGGCTGCGTCTTACATGAGCTCCAAAACGAACTAAACCCTCACATGAATTCACTGTTCCAACTCAGCCTTACCACAGGCTATGTACCCAAAGAATGGCATACAGCAACAGTGATCCCGCTCCACAAAGGTGGCGCCACAATGGATCCAGGGAACTATCGCCCTATAAACCTGACTAGCCTGGTCTGCAAGGCTATGGAGCACATCATCATGGATCTCATAAACAAAGACATTGGGAACCTCCAAACACTGGACCCCACCCAATTCGGCTTTGTTAAGGGCAGATCTTGCCTCTTAAACCTAGTTGACTTCTTCTAAACAGTTACCAAAGCCTTAGATGAGGGAAAGGTAGTCCACACAGCCTACCTAGACCTTGCAAAGGCCTTCAACACAATACCCCACTCTGGTATCATAAATAAGCTTACCAGCTTAAATATCAACCCATATGTCACAAGATGGGTTGCAAACTGGCTCAGGGATAGAACTCACATGGTCAGAGTCGCGGGTACCATGTCTGACTCTAAACCAGTTAGAAGTGGCATCCCACAGGGATCAGTCCTGGGACCCCTCTTGTTCAGTATATACTTCTCTGAGGTACAGGCAAACACAGGAGAACTGTGGCTGACCAAGTTCGCAGATGATTGCAAACTGGGAGCCATAATCAACTCTCTGGCTGACACAAGCATCCTCCAGAAGGGCCTTACGGAGACTGATGCCTGGTGTCAGAACCGTGGCCTCAAGCTAAATGCAAAAAAAATGCATAGTCATCCCCTATGGTAAAAACAAAGTGCCCACAAACTACCATAGAGCAGGTAATCCACTAATTATGGAAGAAGTAATCAGGGATCTGGGGACCCAAGTAGATAGTAACCTCTCCTTTGACAATCACATTGCAAAAGTGGTTAGAAATATCTTCTATATAGCCCACCTAATCAAGAAAGGGTTCACATCTAGATCTAGAGAGGTCATTGTGCCCCTCTACTCATCGCTCATCAGGCCCATAATTGAGTACAATGCCCCATTTCGGATGTACCTTACCCGACACCTGCAACAGCTAAAAAGACCTCAAAAATACCTCACCAAGAGGATCGTGGGCCTCAAACAGATGCCCTATGCAGCTCGACTAAAGAAACTCCAGCTCTAGTCACTTACTTACCGCCTACTCAGAGGTGATCTCTGCCTGACATACAAGGCCATGTCTAACCTGGAATTGTTGGACATGCTCCACCTCAAGAAAACCAGATCCATTAGAGCTATATGCTCCAGGAATTTAAACCTTAGCACAACAATAAATAGGACATGCTGGAGGGATAGATTCATATCCCAAAGGCTTCCCGCGCTCTGGAATAGAATCCCAGTCCATGTTAGGCAGAGCCCCTCACTGACCCTCTTCAAGAGAAATCTTGATGAGTGGATGGGAAATCGTAAATTTGCTCCTGGGATCACTTCTATGGCCCTGCTGGACAGAGGCTCAGGAATCTAGTCTAAAAGGGAGGTGAAACCCAACACATTCTGGCTAGGCTTATAAATGCCCTAGGGCAGATAGTCTAGTACCTACCTATGAATTAATATGTTTGGTTTTGTGTTTTGCCTTAAGGGCTTGATAGGTGAGACACTGGTGCATGAACTATTATGTGTATGGTGTTTTGCAGAGGAAGTATTATGTGTAGAGTGCTTGTGTTTGTGTTTGGGAGGTCTCTGGTGTTTAGGTATGTTTCAGGTGAGGACCTCCGCATATGTAGGTATGTGTGATGTGGGTTTGGGTGGAGTAGGAGGTGAGGTGTGCATGCTGACAACCCACCCATTGACATATGTACTAAATGGTGTGTGAGAGAGCATGGATTCAAGAGTCTTAATTTAGTTGCATCTCTCACATGTTGAGTTTGTGTGGACTGGGCATAGAAGGTTGTTGCTGAACATGAGGCAGTTGCTACACTGTCTAAGGATGCCAATGTCGACCAAGCTGGCTGGAGAAACTGTGGGAAATTGTGTATCCCTAGTGTTAGGTAAATCTATATGGTCAGGAAAAGATATTGCACTTAGGAATGGTTAGTAGGTGAGAGGTGTGTTGGTACTTGATGCTAGGCTTAGTGTTCCAAATGACAGTAGAGCAGGGCTGCAAAAAAACACAGGAGGACCACAAGCAAAGTGCTAAGGGAAAATTTAACATGCAAAATGTTTGCGTCTATAACCACCAACAGTAACTGCTGCTATGCGACAGGGCACGATGGTGAGCTACACACAAACAAGTGCAAACTCAGGACTTAAAACAAGAAATACACTTTTTAACTCAAACTAGCCAAAAATGATGCTCTTTCTGAGCTCTAGTCCAGTCACCCTCAATTAGATGGGACCCAGACAAAACTCTCCTCCCACAAGGGTGCAGAAGGGCCTTCACCAACAAAGATGACTTGAATTTGATTCTCAGAAGTTACAAAACAGACCCAGAAACAGCAAACCTGAACTGGGCTATGCTACAACTGAACTAGTACAGTATAAAGTAAAATGTAGCAAAAACAGTTCAGATAATTCAAACAGACAGAAGAATGCACATACAAATTAAAAGTTCAATATAAGAGCAAAAACAGGCACTTATAGTTAGTTGAAAGCAACGGATGCCTCAGATCTTTCAGTATCTCACTGAAGAGTTGGTTTTAATGCTCAAGAATTTCTCAAAAAAAATCCACCAGATTCAGTAGGCGTGACATGTCCTTGACAAAGCCAAACCAGGTCAGATCCAGTGCTTGGAGGTTTCCTGTGTCATTACTTATTAGATTACTCTTTCCATGGCCTTACATATAAGACTAGTCAAACATATGTGTCTGTAATTTCCTGGGTCAGTAGATGGTCCCCCTTTATGCAGATGGATGTCCACTGCTGTGCTTCATTCTACTGGGACAAAGCCGTTCTGGAGGCTGTGGTTAAATAGAAATCCATATGGGCCTGATAAGGCCATATGGGCAGATATACCCCAGGGATTACCTCAGTGTCACTGCTTGACAGAGGCACAGCAAAATAATGGGCATAGTATCCTTCAAACTAAAGGGGTGGCGAAAGCCACAAAACTCTGGGCTAGACTTATAAATGCCCTTGGGCAGATAGCCTAGTATGAACCTATGAACCTAAGTCTGATTTAACTTGTTTAAGTGGCAACCTGGTATATCATCAGACCCCATTGAATCCATGTATTTAGCTTTAGAGAGCGCAGTGACAACCTGTTCTTTGGTGGTAATTAGCAGTGGAGTGGTGGACGGTATTTCTTGCGGGAGAACTGGGGATGGCAGGGAGGTGAAATATGAACTGAATTTGTTGCCCAGCAGATTTGCTATATCTTCCAGCTGAGTACAGGTGATGCCATCTACAACTAATTCTGCACATTGTTGGGTGTTGCCCTTAAGATTGCAGAGATAACTGAAAAATATCTTATGGTTATCCTTAATTTGGAGGCTATTTTTACCTACAAGTCTGCTTTTAGAGACTGGACTAGTTCCCTGATTTGCTTCTTTAGACTAATGAAGGACTTTTCACTCTGTTGTACACATTCCCTCTTACTTCTCGACACAATTTTCCTTCTTTTGTTGTACAACCTATTAACACAATGGGTCCACCACAGTGGCTTGTTTTTGTGGTTTGACTTGGGTTTGTTTCAGTCTATTACTGCCATTTCTATGCAATTGCTTACATAGTCATGCAGGGCTTTTGTGTATACCTCTGCATATGTTTCTGTTTTTTCTGGATTTGTGAGAGCCTGGAAACTAGCTATGCTATCCCTTAATAGGGAGTAATTTACCTTATAGAAGTTCTTAAAGTTTTTTGGGTTTGGTGGTGAGGCGACTAGTTTTACATTTATTTCAAGGAAGATCACTTTGTGACCAGACCTTACCAGTGAGGACATCACACTGGGGGGGGGGGGGGGTAGCACTCTCCCATATTTGTGAGTAAAAGCTATAGGATATTTGTTTCCTTAGTGGGAGTGCAGACTAGCTGCTCCAGGGCATTTGAATTTACAGTCCTGGCTTTCAGTGCAAAGAGAGAACACCTACAACTATAATCCACAGGTAACCCAGAGTGGGTTCTCTTGCCATGCTTCCAGGGTCTTCCTTCAGATAATCCATCAGTAAATAAATAATTTCTTGAATTCATCTCTCCAGGCCACTCCCTTTTATAATACTGTAATTAGCATTTACAACCTTATGATCTGGGTAATTGCTGTAGGAAAGTTCCCATATACATACATTCTAATAACAGATTTAAAGACACATACACATTTCTGCTGACCAAAACTTCGCAAGATAATCAGCATGTCACAACTACCACCCTCCTAGCACAAAAAGAGGAATTTTGGAATCATAATGATGAATTGTAAATCCTTAACAACCCATCAGTATTTGTGTTTGCTAGGTTGGATCTGGTCACAGTAAACTTAAAGGGTTGGAGGGAAAATGTCTACTGGCATAACTTTGCATTCCCATCAGTTTGCATAACTAAACATTGCAAAGTGACATGTTCTGTTATCAAACAAAAGTGCCTGTCTAGCAAATGGTATTTAATGGTATAGAAGGCCCACTTTATTGCGCAACTCTCTTTTTCAATAGCACAGCATGTCCTTTCTGCATTTCTCAGATTCCTGCTAATATAGCACACAAAGTGCTCCTCACCTAGAATGGCTTGAAATAATATTGGATGGAGACCAATGTGTTGGTATATGAGGTAAACTCTTTACTGAAATCAGGAGTTATTAGTTTAGGTCCAGAGTAAAAAAACATTTTCATTTCATTAAATACTCTACCTGTCTCAAGGGACTATTTCCTCTGGACATGAATGTTCCATCTTGTGAAGTCTTTCAAACAACAAGAAATCATCGTAAAATTAGTCACAATTTTTTCTTCAGTATCCGGAAAATTTGATGAATTCCTCTATATGTCTGTTAATATATGGTACATTCCAGGAATTATGGGTTCTCTCTTTTATAGCTGTGGACTTACTACCCCACTCCCTTTAAGGTACCCTAAGTACTTGGTTCCCTCTTACCCAGTTCACTTTTCTTAGCATTTACAGACGAACCTGTCTACCATACCGATTCTAACAAAGCCTGCACTTTATGTAAGTGAGCCTCCTAGTTCCCAGAATGAGAGACCACGTCATCCATGTATGCTGCAGCATAGTGGGATTAAGGCTCAGGATTTTATCTTACCAGTAATTGAAAGGAAGTTGGGGGTCCATGTAATCCAAAGAATAATATTGTGTATAGGAGCACACCAGAGGTTACAAAAGCTGTTTTTTTTTTGTTTCTTTTGCCAGTATCCTTTTTGTCAAGTCTAACATTGTCAAGTGTCTAGTCTTACCTAAGTCTTCTAGCCACTAATTAATTTTGGGCATGGGATAACTATCAAACTGTGAAATGCTGTCAAGTTTCCTATAGTCATTACAGAACCTGATAGTTCCACTAAGTTTAAGGAAGAACAGTATTTGGCTGTTCCACTCTATGACTTTTCAGCGGTCTAATTTAAGCATTTTTAACTTCCTTTCTTAATAAATGTTTTTGTGACTTTAGTCTGTAAGGCCTAAGTTTAACTTTCCCTACAAGTGTCATCTTGGCATTTCTGAAAACACTACTTTATTTCGTAACATAAATTCTTCTACTTGCTCCTTTAATATTTTGGATAAAGGCTTCTCTGACTCTGTATTTATGGCAAAGACTCCCTAATCTCCTCAAATTCAGTACTGTGAATAACTCATAACAAATATAACATATAATAACAAAGAACATTGTCTATGGTCTGCCTTTTAAGAGCTGTAGGTTTGAATGACACAAGGTAGCCCACACAACTAACCTTAAAAGCATGATGCCGCAAACAGAGCAATCAGCCCTGGAAGAGTTAAAATCTCATGGAGAGTAAAATGGGTTTGGTTCTAGAGCTCGTTCACCAGGGCACATTTCATAAGGTTATGAGTATGAAAACCTAGTAAATGAAAAGTTAATCATGGTCTCACCACTTTGTTTTTATTAGTGGGTACTTACTAACATTAAAATCTTGCACATTAAAAAAGCCAAGCAATCATGTTTATGTCTGTCTGTTTATTGGCAGAATCCACAAACATAGACAGATGCCAGTTATGGTTTCTTTGGTTTATGGCATGTTTCCTCCTCAAGAAAGCCATAATAATTTATTTATTTATTTTATTTTACATTTGTTTACCGGGGAAGTCCGACTGGATATATGTCCATTTTCAGCTGAGGCCCGGGGAGAAAAGCTCCAGCAAGCAGAGTACAAATACATTAGGAACAAAAGAAACATTTAGAGATAAGTATAATATGCAGTTTTCAGTAGTGTTACAAACTTAGATAAAACATAGTAGACAACATCAAAATCATGCGGCTTCAGTTTCAGTTAACAATACATGCAGTTATGGGCTAACTCCCATCAAGAATTCATACACTTATTAGAGTATATGATTGAAATGCTTAGGGAGAGTTTGCAGGAACAGCGAGTGGTGATTAGTCAGGGTTTAAGCAGGGACATTGCCAATGCCATTGGAAGTGTAGTTTGAGGCTTTTTTGAATTGGGCTAAGGCGGATTGGTAAGTTCAGCAGGTAACATATTCCAAGTTTTGCCTACTGAGTTGGTGAACAGAGAGTCCCCAGCCACATTTATGCTCTTAGTTGTTTGTACCTACAGTTTGCAGCAGAGTGTACTGACCTCAGGTTGCTGTATGGTTTAATGATCTTATTTAGTGCTGGTGTTTTTTCCGGTTGAAATAGTATTTTGTGGGTTATTACAAGCTGTTTGTATCCGAGAAGACTGGGCCACTCCAGCCATCCTAGCTGAGTTAGGTTGATACAATGGTGGATCCTAGAGGTAGCACCTGTAGCAAATCTAGCAATATGGTTGTAACAACTAGCAAGTTTGGTAAGGTTAGCTTGGTTCAGGTTAGTGAAGTGGGGGAAGCATAGAGGAGGGTAGAAAATAGGTGGGACCGAGCGATAATGGTTCTTGCAAAAGGAGTGAGGAAGGGTTTGATCCTGTATAGGGAGCCCAGTTTTTACTTGACAGATTTGATGGTTTGATTGACATGGATATCATATTTTAGGGCGTTATTGGTTGTGTCACCCAGGAGTTTTGTGTGAGTATCTGGGGATATAAATATGCCATTGTTGGAACTTATAGTAAAGAATGGTGAGGAGGATTTGCAGGTGGGGAAAAGATGAGCAGTTTAATTTTGTTGAGGTTTAATAGAAGCTGACAGTTTGCGAACCATTTTTCTACATCATTGAAAATATTCTGGGTTAGGGCAATAAGCTCAGTTGAGGAGGAGGCGGTACATATTAAAGAAGTCATCCACGTATTGGATGCAGGTGGCCTTGGGAGTGATGGTGGGTAGGTCATTGATAATGACTGAGAAGAGTAGTGGCCCTAGTATGGAGCCTTGGGGGACTCCTAGAGTAATGGGTAGACATGTGGATAGTATATTCTGCCATAAAACTGCTTGTTGTCTATCAGACATGTAAGATTGGAACCATTTAATAGAGCTACTATTCAGTGACAGTTCCTTCAGGGTACGGAGAAGCAGTTGGTGATAGACCATATCAATGGCCTTAGACAGATGTAGGAAGAGAGCGGAGGTAAGATTGTTATTGTTTTGGTTGATGTTGATAGAGTTACAGAAGGCTAGGGGGGCTGATGTGGTGCTGTGGTGTGGCCTAAAACCATGCTGAGAGTTGGCCAGTAAATTATTTTGAATAAGATAGTGCATTAATTGGTTGTGGATGCACTTTTCCATAATTTTGGCCCATGGTGATAGTATGGCTATTGGTCGGAAGTTTGAGAGGTCTAAAGAATTCCCTCCATTATGAAGAGGAATGACATGGGAAACCTTCCAGAGAGAGGGGATAGTGGCTTCAGTCAAGGTGCGGATTATTATGATTGAGACAGGGTATGCAATGGCATCTGCCCCTTTTTGTAAGTATTCTGGTGGGAGGAAATCTGCTACCAGGATAGTGGGCTTTAGTTTGTTAATTAGAGATTGGATGGTGGATGTAGATACAGTTTGGAAGGCAAAAGGGAGTGGGGTAGTGGTTGTGGAGGAGTTTGAAAGGAGCTGGTGGGGGTAGTTGGCTAGCTAGTGATTGGATGGTTTTGGTAAAAAAATTGTTAATGATGTTAGCGGTTTCCTCTGAAGTTTAAAAGGTCACAAGTTGTGGGGGTGGGGGTGGAGGTTTGGCCAGGATGGAGCAGTTTGTTTATGCCTGCCCAAAATTTTTGAGGTACATTCTGGTGTTTTTGCTGAAGGTGTTGATAGAAGTTTTTTTTGTCTTACAGTGTGGCTTTCTTGGTATCATTCCTTAGTTGTCGGAATTTAATATGGTCAAGTGGGTCTTTGGAGATGCGCCATTTGTCCCATGCTTTATTTCTTGCTATGATTTTGGTTTTGGTTACTTTAGAGAGCCAGGGGGCAATCTTAGTTTTGGCTCTGTGTGTGCGGATAGGAGCGTGGGAATCTAGAATGGAGAGGAATTTAGAATTTAAGTAGGCTACAGCATCATCTACTGGAAGGTCTTTAAGTATGGCTCAATTGCATGCTCTGAGTTCATTCTGAAAGTCAGTGGAGTTAAAGTTCTTGTTGTTTCTGATAGATTTATAAAGAACTTGGTGGTGGTTATCTACTTTATGTTTAATAATGTAAGTGAGTAGGTGGTCACTTATATCATCTGGGAGGGTACACGTGTTATACAGGTCTGGGTGATTGTTGATAAAAATCCAGTCCAGGATACTGCCATTGAATTTATTTATTCTGGTGGGTGAGGATATAAGTTGGGTATAACCATGAAGGTTTATATGGTGGTGGGAGATTCAGAGGAACAACTGTTTCAGTCAATATTAACATCTCCTAACACCATAGTTTCATGGGGGTATGTGTTGGAAAGCCACTGCAGTAAGTCTTCTAGGGTATTTGCATTGTTGTCTGGGGTGATATTAATGAAGGCAATGAATATTGATTTACTTTTGTTAAGCTGTAGTTTGCTAACGAGGGCTTCTGCGTTATTGAACAAGTGGGGGTTGTTGTGGGGCTAGTCTGACATCTATTGTGTTTTTAAACAGAACTGCTACTCCTCCACCTTTCCTTGTGTTTCGGTCTAGTCTAAGTATGTTGTACCCTGGTGGGATAATCTCATCATTTTTAGTTCCTGGTTTTAGCCAGGTTTCTGTAAGACATAGCACATCAGGCGAGTAGGTAGCTAGAAGGGCATGAAGATTATGGACCTTGTTGTTAATACTCCTGATGTTTAGGTGACAGGTCAGGAGAGAGTTAGGGGACCTTGAATTAGACCATATGTTGAAGGTGGTAGTGGGCTGGGAGCTTGTGGGAAGGGTGGGTCCAGGGTTAGGGTGGATCTCCCCATCCCTCATTTGTACAGTGATTATTAGTTTCAGCGCTTTACTTATTATTTTATGATAATATCTAGTTTCGGGGGAGATGGACCATGGTCTAGTTAGTTGGTGGTTGTTAAAAGTGGAGAGGATAGGTTTGTATTGAGCTAGGGGTTGGTCTGATTCATTCAAGGTGGGAGCAGAGATGATATGAGATATGGGGTGGTGAAAGCCAAGATAGGGCTGGTTTTCATAGATGTTGAGGAGATATAGCCCAGGCAACATAACTGAGGGGTACATAATTAGTCTTATCTTGATAGTAGTGGTTCTTGGTAAGGATAATAATAATAATAATAATAATAATAATAATACAAAAAAACAGTATTTTGATACAGTAATTAACTGTGCCACAGTTTAGTCAAAGAAGAAGGAGAAATTAATCAGTATAATTATATACAAACACGTAGAGTAATGTCCAAGGTAACACAAATAAATGGCAGTGACCAGAAAAGCAGAACCAAGCAAAGAAACAAATAACTATTTTTATTGGGAAACTTGTGTTAAGGAAATTTTATTTTATTTCTTAAACATTTAAGCTTATGGGATACAAATTAATCTATAGACAGAGGAACACAGCCTCATGAAATGTCTTCCTTAGAGTCACAAAGTTTGCAAATGAAAACAGATTACTTTGCTGTGATGCCATACATATCGCGGGTCTATATTAAATAATTGAAATGTACTTACCTCGAATACCTATTCATTGACACCAGAACATCGAAACTCACTTCAGCGAACATCGAAACTTTTACAAAGGTATGTAATCACTTCTCCACCAAAACAAAACAGCACACATTGCACTAAATCAAACCCACTTAACTGGGTATATACCAACTCCAAGATCGCACTATGGTGAGGAAAAGGGCAGAGTTGTAGTGTTGGCCAATTTCTTCCTTACCCTAGGAAAGATTTTGTCGTTTTCAGAAGTGAATTTCTCTGTTTTCATGACGATGAATAGGTGTTCCAGGTAAGAACATTTTGAATATTTAATACAGACCCCATATCGTCAACATGTTTAATTTAGCTTTTAGTCACTTCTCACAGCAATGAACTAGAGCAAAAGATGTGGAACAGTGATTATAGAGAATAACCAAGTAAAGCATAATTGTAAAGCTGAAATGTGTATTGGTGCAAATCATAAAAAGAGATGGTAGGATTAAGACATCTGTGATAGATTTGCACATTTAGTACTAGAACTGGTAAAGAATCGTATAAAACTGATTATACTTGACAACTTTCTGAGAATGAAAGGAGAAAAATGGGTATTGCAAAGTCAAAAGGCTTTTTTCATACATGATTAAAGTTCAGACCTGCTAGGCTTTAAGTACATTAACAAAAAGAATAATGAAGAAAACTCACCAATTCCTTGTAGATGAGGTACATATAATTTGCAGAAAAAAGCAAAAGGGACAGAGGCATAAAACAAAATGCTTCTAAGAATACGTTCTGAGAAGAATTTTAATAAAATGCTGAACGAAATTGTACCATTGTATACTGATGTTCTATGCACAAGCATGAAGCATACTACTTCAAAACAAGATCCACATGATTAAATCACCAATATAAATGCAAGCTTTAATACTTAAAAGCCTTATTCTCACAGACATAAAGAAGTCATCTGCATGACTAGCAAATTGTAGACCCAAAAGCCAGTAAAAGCAAAAAAAAAAAAACACCATGTAACCATGCTTGAAAATTTCATAATCACACCATGTCTAGCAATTGCTGATGAACACTAAGGCTATGACAGGATAACAACCTCCTCCTTGAAGTCTGCAGTCTGATTCATGAAGCCTCAATCTGCCAACTGTGTAACTTGATGTAAGCGGCTTAAAACAATGAAAACAGACACCTCCAAAGCAGACATCAAAGCAACCTCCACCCCCCAGCACAAACCATGAAATACATACTTCACAAAACCAGTGTGCCACGCAATCACAGCCCTTAAGGCAAAATAACATACCCAACACACTAGTAATAGGTGACTCTATAATCCGGCACACTGACGTCCCACTCACTTGGCTGAAAAAGGAGAAGGTTACTGTTAGCTGCCTGTCAGGTGTCAGGATCTGCCACATAACACAAGCACTCAGCTCACTCCAGAACAAGTACAAATATGACTCTGTCATTGCCCATGTTGGTGTGAATGACCTGAGCCGTACCTCCCTGGACTACATGAAAAGAGACATGGAGGAGCTCCCTGATCATGTAGCCCAGGCCGGTATGACCCTGACCCTGAGTAGCATCCTGCCCTCACCAGGAATGATACCATGTTATAGAGAAAAAAATGATCAATTTCAATAACTGGCTAAGCTTCTGGTGTCATTCAAAGGGGATCCAGTGTCTGTCAGCCTGGAATGACATGCTCAACAAGCCACGCTGCTTTGCTAGAGATGGCTTGCACCTGTCACCCTTAGGCTTTTGAATACTGGCCAAGGCTCTTGCCACCCCCATAGTGCCTTTTTTAGGCAAGGCTCAAAAGACAAACCCACCACTGTAAATAGCACAAGTAACAAAAAACTGAGAGTAATGCTACTCAATGCCAGAAGTCTAAACCTCAATATACACTCACTTGAGGCACTCCTCAGTATGGAGAAAATCGATATATGTGCAATAACAGAAACCTGGTTTAAGGCTCCAGAGAGCACCCCAGCATTACCAGGCTACAACTCATACCATACATTTCAGCCACAAAACCCGGACAGAAATACAAAAGGCAGGGGAGTATCCACATTCATCAAGGATACCCAAACCTCCAGGTTAGTGGCACAGCACGATGATTCAGAGATCATCCACATGCAACTAATAATGGGAAAAACTGCTATTCTAATTATAGCTTGCTACAGATCACCCACCATTTCCCAGGACCCCCACTCCGCATTCCTGGAAACACTGGGAAACATAAAGGTCCTACCAAACACCCTGATATTGGGTGATTTCAATTACCCAAACATTAAATGGGAGAACTACTCAAGTACAAACTCCCTTGCCCAACATTTCCTAGAATTTATAAACTCAAATGCCCTGGATCAACTGGTCAACACCCCCACCAGAGGTGACAACATACTGGACCTGGTCATAACCAACATGGGCGACCGGTGTTCCACACCAGAGGTCAACCCCTCACTGGTTAGATCTGACCATAATCTAATCACTCTGGATATCCACATTCTGCAACCACCCTCGGTCAAAGAAACCACTGTGAAAAACTTTTCAAAAGCAAACTTCTCTTTACTTAAGACCGAGGTGGGAAGTTTCAAAGCCCCCATGCTAAAGGATAACGCTGTCCAAGCTACAAAATCCTTTACTAATGTACTCTATGGGCACCTACAAGAATGCATGGATCGTGCTATCCCAAACAAAACCAAGACTCACTCCTCCAAGAAAAGGAAACCAGTCTGGTGAACCCCTGCCATAAACAAGCTATACAATAGAAGGAGGAAACTAGTACAGAAAAGAGTAAAATCCCAAGAAGGGAAGACATTCCTGATCAGTATCAGCAAGAAACTACATTCTCTCATAAAATCATCCAAGGCTAGCTTTGAAAGAAAAATTGCCATGGACTCCAAAGATAATCACAAGGCATTCTTTAGCTATGTCAAGAATCTAAGTGGTAATTCTCAGATCTGCTTGGAGTTAGTGCAGAACGGCACAAAATACACTGAACCGACCGATATAGCCAACATACTGGTAGACAGGTTCAGTGCAAACTTCACCCCCCCCTCTCAACCCCAAAAGGGCCCATACCTATACCAGAAGAATGTAGTGCCCCTGAAATCACAGACACTCAGGTTAAAACAGCCTCCTCCAAAGCCAAAAACACAGCATCAATGGGACCAGACAGTGTCCCAAGCTGCGTCCTACACAAGCTAAAAGATGAACTAACCCCTCACCTAAACGCACTGTTTAAACTCAGCCTCTCCACAGGCTACATGCCCACAGAGTTGCGCACAGCAATGGTTATTCTGCTCCACAAAGGTGGAGCCACAACAGACCCCAGGAACTATCGCCCTATAAGCCTGACTAGCTTGGTCTGCAAAACTATGGAGCGCACAATCATGGATCTCATTAACAGAGACATTGGGAACCTCCAAACACTGGACCCTACCCAGTTTGGCTTTGTTAAGGGCAGATCATGCCTCCTAAACCTGGTGGACAGTTACCAAGGCTATAAACGAGGGAAAGGTGGTCCACACAGCCTACCTAGACCTCGCAAAAGCCTTCGACACCATTCCCCACTCAGGTATTATAGACAAGCTCACCAGCCTGAACATAAACCCCTATGTCACGAGATGGGTTGCCAACTGGCTCATGGACAGAACCCACATGGTAAGAGTTGCGGGAGCTAGGTCTGACTCTAAACCAGTTACAAGTGGTGTTCCCCAGGGCTCAGTCCTAGGACCCCTCCTGTTCAGCACATACTTCTCAGAGGCACAGGCAAGCACAGGAGGACTATGGCTGACCAAGTTCGCAGACGACTGCAAACTAGGGGATATAATTGACTCTCCGGCTGACAGAGACATCCTCCAAAAGGGTCTCACTGAGACAGATACCTGGTGTCAAAACCATGGCCTCAAGCTAAATGCCAAAAAGTGCATAGTCATCCCCTTTGGAAAAAACAAACTACCCACAAATTACCACATAGGCAGTAGCCCCCTAAATGCGGAAGACATAATAAAGGATCTGGGGACCTAAGTAGATAGTAACCTCTCCTCTGATAATCACATTGCCAAAGTGGTTAGAAAATCCTTCTATGTGGTCCACCTAATCACAAAAGGGTTTGCATCCAGATCGAAAAAGTTCACTGGGCCCCTCTACGCATCACTCATCAGACCCATCATAGAGTACAATGCCCCATTTGGGATGTACCTTACAAGGCACCTGCAACAACTGGAAAGACCACAGAAGTACCTCACCAAGAGAAACTCCAGCTGTACTCGGTTGCATACCACCTACTCAGAGGTGGATCTCTGCCTGACATACAAGGCCATGTCCAACCCAGAATTGATGGACATGCTCCACCTAAAGAAAACCATATCCCGTCGAGCTACACACTCCAGGGATCTAATCCTCTCCACAACAATAAATAGGACGTGCTGGAGGGATAGATTCCTGTCGCATAGACTTTCCATGCTCTGGAAAAAGATTAAAGTCTACATTAGGCAGAGCTCCTCGCTAACCCTCTTCAAGAGAACCCTTGACGACTGGATGGGAAACAGAAAGTTTACCCCAGGGCTCACTTCAATGGCTCTGCTGGACAGAGGCACAAGGAACT
>NC_056735.1:1884386917-1884399417 GCF_019279795.1 Protopterus annectens
AGGAAAGAACACTGGGATATCAATAGACTGATTGATAGATTGCTCTGACATCACTTTTAGTAAAAAAGTAGAGTTGGTTCTCAGTGATACCCTGTCCTTATGGAAGATAAGATAGGGAGGTTTGATGCATAAGGCCTGAAGTTCTGACAATCATCTGGCCTATGTGATTGCAATCAGAAACAAAGTTTTCCAAGAGAGATATCTTACATCACAAGAAGATGCAGGTTCAAAATGTGGACCTGTTAAAGCTTGCAGAACCAAAACCAAATCCCAAGGTTGTATGGGTTCTCTAAAGGGAGGTTTTAGGTAGAGAACCCCTTTTAAAAAAGTCTTACAGAGTCTGTGTGACATAAATGAAGAATCTTGAAAACCAATATAAAAATTTGAGATGGCAGCCAAATGTACACGGATAGTAGAGGCAGACACCCCAGAGTGTAAAAGATGTGATAAGTAATCCAATACCACTGAGACCAGGGCTGACAAGGGGTTTATTTGCTTATCTGCTGCCCATATAAAAAAACCTCTTCCATTTGTTAAGATAGATTAGTCTGGTGGACGATTTATGAGATGCAATAAGAATATTGTGCACAGGGGACAAAAGGTTTTCATGCCTGGCAATCATAGAAAGTGGAGAAACCACGCTGTCAGTTTCAGGGTTGTTAGATTGGGGTGAGTCAGACCCTGCGGATGAGAGATCAATGTTGCGGATGGATTGAGGATCCACGGTTGATCTAGCAGGTGAGGCCAGAGGAAGGGAAACCAGACTTGTTGAGGCCAGTATTGAGTAATGAGGATCTCTTTGCTCTTCAACTGTCATGCTTTCTTTCAAAATCGGGAGATGAGGGGGAAGAAGAGGATAGGCATAAAGAAGACCTGAGGGCCAAGCGTGGACTAGAGCGTCCATTGGTAACTGTCCCTGAGGGGGGATCAGGGCAAAGTAGTTGCTGCACTTGTAGTTGGTTGGGGAGGCAAATAGGTCACAGCAAGGCTGGCCCCAGCAGTGGAAGATTTTTGCTGCTATCAGAGTATTGAGGGAACCACTCATGAGACTCTAGAATGCACCTGCTTAATTTGTCCGCTATCACGTTGAAGCTCCTGGGAATGTGCATTTCAATTAGAAAGCAGTTGTGAGCTATCGCCCATTGCCATATTCTCAAGGCCTCTTGGCATAATGGGTAAGATATGGTGCCCCCTTGTTTGTTGATGTACCAAGACCATTGACATGTCTGATTGGATCGCAATAGTCCCTGACAGAAGGATGGAGTGAAATGCTTGCAATCCTAGAAGCACTGCCCTCAGTTTCAGGATACTGATATGCAAAAGGGCCTCTGTCTCTGACAAGGTGCCTTGGACCAAGTTTCCCTGACATAGCCCCCCCCCATCAGCGAGGCATCCATGGACATCATGGCTATCGTTTGATGGTGGGTGAAAGGGCGAGACCATTGTTGGGGATTTCGAGATGTCCACCAGAGTAAATCTTGCTTGCATCTCTGAGTCACACCTATTTGAAAAGACAAAGGGTGTTGTAGAGGGTACCACTAAGTGAGAAGTAGCCATTGAAGAAGTCTCATGTGGAATCTGGCTAAGGGAACAATGGTAATCAAAGTTGCCATTAATCCTAATAGCTGAAGTACAGATCAAGCTGGGGATTTGTGGTGACAGAGCAGCGGTTGAACTTGTTGTCATATTCTCTCAAGTCTGTGTTCTGGAAGGGATGCTGTGAAATTTCTAGTGTCCAACAGTACCCTTAAGAATTCTAAAGACTGAGTTGGGGTTGTGTTGGATTTCTCCCAGTTTATAGTGATTCCCAGGCTTCGAGCTGTTAAGAGAGTATACTGCAGGGCTTCTTCCAGTAGACACTTGGTAGGGGTGGTAAGGAGCCAGTCGTCTGGATATGGAAATGCCTGGAATCCTTGAAGTTGCAAGTGAGCGATAACCACTGCCATGCATTTTGTGAACACTCTGGGGGCTGTAGAGAGACCGAAGGGCAGGGCTTGAAACTGGTAGTGACTGGTTCCTATATGGAAGTGGATGTATCTTCTTGAGCATTTGTCAATTTTTATGTGGTAATATACATCTTGAAGATCTACTGAGCACATCCAATCGTCTTCTTCCAGAACAGGAAGGACAGACTGAACCGTGACCATCCACAATTTCTCTGTTTTTACAAATTTGTTTAGTGTACTGAGATCCAGAATTGTTCGCCAGTCTCCTGTCTTTTTTGGCACTAAAAAGAACCTTCAGTAAAATCCGGATCCTATCTGGCCTGGGGGGACTGTCTGGATGACTCTTTTTTGTAGCAGCTTTTTGATTTCTTGTGCTGCTGTTTCTCTTTGACTGGGTGGGACATCAGGTAACACTCTTGATGAGATTGGGCAAAGATGGAAGGGGATGTGATAGCATCTGGATATAATCCATTGTACCCAAGAGTCGGTTGTTATGTTTTGCCAGGCAGCAGGGTACAAGGAGAAATGACCCCCGACTGCTTCCAGAGGTGAGCAGTCAGGCAATGCTTCAGGAGCACTGATAGGGTTGGCCAGAGAAAGAATGTCTGGAACCCCAATTTTGCAGATTTCCTCTGCCCCAAAAGGGGCATCTTCCATTGGAGTTTCCCTCTCTGCCTCTAGGGGAAGACTCGGCATGTGCATCCCAGAAAGAACCCTGTGATTTCTTGTGCCAGATCTTTCCACTCCTCTGATTTCTAGAGTAGAATCACTGAGGGGTGGAATGTCTGACACCAATGGCAGACAAGGTTTTGCCATCTTGTTCGCACCATGGTAGCGTATCCTTGACTTTAGGGCCAAACAAAGAAGTGGCCTCTATAGGGGCATTCATGAAGGAAGCCTTAAAGGAGTTCACAAAGTCACAAAGGCTTATCCAAGCATGTTATCAGGCAACTATACCTGTGCCTGTCACTCTAGCTGCCCCTTCCATTGCATGAGAAATAAGACGCATGGAAGAGTTGGAAATGGGCTCGAGGGTGGCTATCTGACAAGCCACATTATCACAGACTTTGTCAGAAACAGCTCCTGCCAAGGTTTCAGAGAGCTGGTTGATAAGATCTCACTGAAGCCTGGTAAAATGTGCCAAATAGTTCAAAGACCTTACGGCGAAGGTCAATGAAGCAAACACATGCTTTCCTAATCTGTCAATCGCCGGGGATTCCTTGTTGGGTGGATGGACAGTGTGGCTCTCTTCTGCCAAATCCTTCTTAGTAGCAGTTGCCACCACCATAGCAACTACTGGGAGACCATGTGACCAGTGGGGATTCTCAGCAGGTGGGTGATAATATTTTATCTGGCCTCTTAGGTATTACTTCCATGGTATCAGGAGCCTTCCATGTGCACTGCACGATGAGCTGGATGAGCTCATTGGCAGGTGGGGTGACCCAGAAGGTAGGGGGCCGGGCATGAAAAGCCTGCAGGAATACGGATTCCTCAGAGGGAGGATTAGAGGGCTTCCCATCACCCCTCTGTCTAAGGATCTCAAGGATGTCACCAAAGGACACCTCATCAGATGGTGACCATGGGGACCCTTTCCAGTCATCAAAATCTGTACTGTCAGTCAATGACTCCTCAGTGGAGTCCATGTGTTTCCTCTTACATGATGCTTTGCGGGGTGCTTCCTCAGTGGGAGGTTCTGGGGAAGACTGCAAAGAGGGGGGTCTCCTGAGGAGGAGAGACCTGAGGCCCTTGTGCCTGGTGTCCTGGAGTTGAAGCTTGTGGCAGTTGCAGCACAGAGGGGGGAGATGACTCTGACAAATGAGCTCTGCCAGTGGAGGCAAGCACCCTCTCCATGGCCTGAAAGGCTGGCCCACCCAAGGAGGGATGGGAGACTGGAACAGAGCATGACAAACTCAGAATGGGAGTCACACCCCACCCAGACAAGCCTGTCCCCAGACCAGGAGTCTTAAGAGGACCGTGAACCATAAGAGAGAGGGCATCCTGGAAGGTGCCATAGAAAAACTCAGCATGGAGCCAGGAATGCCCTCCCCAATGGCACAGCCACTGGCCTGAGAAGAGCCCGATGCCCAGTGCACTGAAGGCCACAAGGAAGACTGGTTCCAAAGTGAGATCCACTATTATAGTTGGAGGTAGGGAAGCTACTGTCAGATAATAGGCTTTGAGACTTGAGTGGAAGTCGAATGAGGAGTATACATTGGGGTTTGAGGCAAAGTACACTCACCTGAATGAGGGAATGTGGACTTTGATGGTTGAGAGAGACCTCTGGCCACAAGCAACTGGTCAACAAGTCACATCCTGCTCAAAAAGACTTTTGGTTGACCTCATGGAGAAGGCTGATGGTGATTCTGGCCTTTCCAGGGAAGGACTATACTGACTGCTTGCAAAAGGATCCAATGAAGGGGAATATTTGGTCCTTGCTAATTCAATAGGTGCAGAGCTCGGAGCCGAGGAAGTCTGCACTGAAGAAAACAGTGTGGAAAAAGTCTGCGCTGAAGATGTCAGTGCCGTGGTAGTTGAAGGTGTCTGCACTGTAAAGGCAAAGGTCTGCCCCGAAGGGTATGGTGCTGTAGTGGAAAGTGTCTGCATGGGCAATAAGGACAATGCTGAGAAGGACTGCACCAAAGTACATGGTGCTGAAAAAGTCTACGCCGTGGAATCAGAACAGTCATACTTGGATCCGAATGTGACTGTACCAACGGTGCAGAAGGGGACTGAATCTGTACTGATGGTGTCGTTAGGAGTTGCAACAGAACTGTTGGAACCATAGTTGTCTGCACCGGAAACTCTGGTGCCAATATCAATAAAGGAGACATGGCTGTAGTCAGGATCATTTGGGGCAGTGCCAAGCCTGGAGACGACAGGGTCATAGGTGGCAGCACTAGAGCAGTAATCAATTTCACCTTCTTGTGAGTTGACTCCCTACGATCTCCAGAGGGAGAAGAAGGGAGTGACTTTGATGAAGAAGAGGAAGAACGCCTCTTGCGGGGTTTAACAGGAGGGGGTGAGCCCTCTGACCCAGAAATAGCCTCAGAGAAAGGAGACTTGAGGAGACCTTTCAAAATTAACTTATTCTTCCTCTTGTTGAGAGTCCTGGTAGAGAAGTTTTTACAGATCCCACATGGAGGATCTACAGTCAAGTGAAAGACATTAAGACAGTAGACACATAAGTCTTGGCCATCGGAAAGTGATAACTTATGACCACAATCCTTGCACTGGTTGAAACCAATGGAACTTTTCTTATCAGACATAGCTGTTGTGGAGAAGAAGTACAGTAGCAAAAGGAAGAATAACGGCTACCCAAGAAAAGGGTAAAAGACAAAAGGAAAGATTACCAATAATGGTAACGGAGAATTACCACAAGGTAAGAAAAGAGGATAATAAAGGGAAAAGACTAACGGGAGAGAGTCTAAAGTGTACGATAGGGTAGGAAAATATTAGAATAATCTTTTGAGAAACTTTTTGAGTAATAACAATATATAAACTGTCAAAAAATTAGACACATAACTAAGAGAGTGGCTTGACATGGCTGTTCAGCAATGCAGCAAACAAGATCTACGGTAACAGGGAGCAGAGCATTCTGGATAGGACCTTGGCTCGAGAGTTTTTGGCTGACATGAGCTTGATACTGGCCGGCTCAGTTCCAAGGACGGAACCGATAACCCATCAGTAAGGATTGAACAAAGATTAACATCAGATTGTGATGTTATATTTGTGATACCTGTGCACTGGTCCAGTAATCAAGGAGCCTCAATCCGAACCATTAACACCAGTGAGAGACATGCACATTGGGAGGATTATAGCACACACACACAGTAAAGTACAATTTCCCTTAAGAGCACACAGATATCACAGTCAGTCTGCTGAGTGGCCAAGCCAAAACCTCCAGCACCCTCCCTGTCTAGCCAGTGCTTTGTGTCCCTGCCCAAGAAGCTGACACACATTCACACACTTTGAGATATGATTTATATACAAACACACAGACACTCCTGGGAAAGGCTGGCACAGGTTCACTAGCTATGCCCCTTCTGCCTAGACTAAAAGGTAGTAATCACTGCTACCAATCACTACTAACTTATCAGCTACTTAAGGCCCTTCCCAAAGGGCGACCAATTCTACTGTGCAATGTTACTGTTATCCAAATGGTAAGTGTGACCACAACTTTTAAGGCTATTCTAGAGTGGCCTGTACAGTATCACTAAACACATATGCAAGTATTCTCAGAGCTTAAATATCTCTATACAAAACCAGACACAATTAAAAGGTTTAAATATATTTAATAATAAATAATAAAAGCGCAAGACAATACTCATTAACTCAACACAGTGACAATAGAATTAAGCATCACAGGAAATATTTTAAAACAACATTGCTGAACAGTCTACAGGGCTAGCCACTCAATGGTGTAAAGTATGGCTCTAGGTGATTCGGTCATGTTGACTAATGTCGGCAAAAATGGGCATGGGTAGTTACGTCGATGTAACATTGTTCGCTGTTTTAAGCATTCGATGTTGCAATATAGACCTAGAAAAAGGCACTGGGGCAGAATCCATGATTACAAAGTCATCCCCAGTGAAACAGTTGGCCCACAGCATAAACTACTAGTTGTCGCAATCAGTTGCAAGCAGTGGTCAGAAAAAGGGTCTAAGGTCAACTGAGACCAGGTTACCGGTAATAAGTGGGTTGAGGACCTGGCCTACTGTGACCCACAACAGGGACCCATGCTAATGGTGGGAGGGCTATATGTGCCCCTATTGGCCAGTGTGTGCCCGCCATAAAGCACTACAGCCCTGGGTCAATAAGCTACTGGGTGGTCGGTGTCTACTTGCCCAGCCTGGGTTACCTAGGATAGCTCTGTTGAGCAAAAGCTAGAAGTAAAACCAATGAACCTGTCAAACATGAACTGAGAATTGCTACTCAATGTAGGTTCACTGACAGGATGCAGCTTGGAAGTGGATGACATGATGATACAGAGGAGGCTGGACATCCTATGTATCCAGGAGACGAGATGGAAGGGCAGTACTTAGGATCCAGAGTGTATTACTCAGGTGGAGGGCAGGCTAGAAATGGTGTAGAAATTTTGGTGAGAGAGAGGCTTCAGAAGGCAGTAAGGGATATCATCAGAATTAATGACAGACTCATGGCAATCAGACTCCAGTGTAATGATAGGACAAAATTTATAATCTGAGCCTATGCCCCACAGCAGTGTTGTGATAGTGAGGAAAAGAGTGCATTCAGACAGCAGTTGCAGGACCTACTAGATAAAGCAGGACAACATGAATTGGTGTTGATAATGGGTAACTTGAATGCACATATCAGGACAGATAGACCAGGATATGAGGACTGCCTCATAAGAGGAAAGAAATTGCTGTTCTTCGAACTGAGACCAGGCTGAAGACCTGAAAGTTGATTGGAGAGAAAGTACAACAGTTCAAGGAATGACTCAGGGCTCTAGCCCATCAAGAAAAGGAAGAAATAGGTGGAGTTGAAGAATGGCAACGTCTAAAACAGCATATGTTAGGACTACAGAAAAGATATGTGGCCAAGCCAGGTATGGAAATACGTTACATAAGGAAAGCTGGTGGTGGAATGCAGAAGTCCAGGAAGTCATCAAAAGAAAAAAGGGGTGCAGGAAGAAATGGGAGACAGAAAAGACTGACCAGGACTACTGGTTGGCTAACAAAGAAGCTAAGAAAGAAGTTGCAAGTTGCAATAGCAAAGAATAGGGCATCTGAGGCACTGTACCAACTTCTGGAAAGTGACTCAGTAAGGGACATAAAGAAATGATATCAGGTTGTAAGGCAAAGATAGAAATATAAAGAAGATAGTCAGACACCCTTCATAAGGGATGCCAGCAACAACCTGCTCACCAGTCCACAGGATATCAAAGGCAGATGGAAGGAGTATTTCCAGCAACTTCTGAATGAAGAAAACCCCATAAAAGCTGTACTGCCCCACAAACAGCCTACAATGAGAGAAGAAGAGGAGCCCATCCTAGAAGAAGTAAGAACATCACTAAGGAAGATGAAATATGGAAAAGCGGCAGGCTCAGATGAGGTCACAGGAGATATGATAAAGATGCTGCATGTGATAGGGGAGAAATGGCTCCTGAGGGTACTAATAGCAGAGTGGAGAGAAAGGGGTATCCCAGATGACTACAGAATAAGCATACTCATGCCAGTGTACAAGAACAAAGGGGAGATCCACAACTGTGGGCAGTACAGAGGCATCAAACTCCTATCACACTGCATGAAAGTTCTGTTGAGGGTGACTGATAAACGGATACGCAGAGTAGTAGAATGTAAGATGGGAGATGAGTAGTTTGGATTCAGATCAGGATGCAGCACAACTGACCTGATGTTTGCATTGAGACAGATACTTGACAGGACGCTAGAGATGAGGAGAGAGTCCAACTGGGCATTCCTAGACTTGGAAAAAGCATATGACAAGGTCCCAAGAAAGATATGGGCAGTACTGTGGTCGTCTGAAGTCCCAGAAACATTGGTAGAATTAGTGCAGTCTATGTACAAGGACCCAATGACTCAAGTACGAACAGTATTCAGCCTCATAGAGCTGTTCTTAGTGGGTGTGGGTTTACATCAGGGTTCAGCTCTAAGCCCACTGCTGTTCATACTTGTGATGGACTACATTAGCAAACAGGTTGGTGGGGATGGATCAGCAAAGCTGCTGTATGCAGACAATGTGGCAAACTCTGAGCTAGAACTTCAGCAAAGGATAGGAGAATGGAATGCAAATCTGAAGCCACATGGGATGAAACTAAGCACAGATAAGATGGTGGTAATGGCAGCAAATTGGGGAAATCAGAAGAAGCAGAGAATAGAGATAGAAGGGAAGACAGTGGAACAGGTAAACAGCTTCAAGTATCTGGGAGGAGCAGTTGAGGAGAAGGGTAATCTGAATGAAGAGGTCAAAGCTAGAATCAGAGGGGCTGCAGGCAACTGGCATAGAGTATCAGGTGTGCCAAAGAAGCTGAAAAGTAAGGTGTGCAAGACAGTGGTGTGACCAGTACTACTGTATGGTACATAAACCTGGGCAGTAAAGGCAGAACAGTTGAAGAAGCTAGAGGTGATAGAAATGAAGTGCCTAAGAAAGGTGATAGGATGCACACTGTGGGACAGACGAAGAAATGAGGACATAAGAGCAGAAGCCAATGTAGCCCCAATTGCAGAAAAAATCAAAGAGAACAGATTACGGTGGTTTGGGCACACATGTAGAAAAGCAGAAGACAATCTGGGGAGGAAGATTTGGGACAGACAGAAAGAAGGTAAGAGGAAGCGAGGATGTCCAGCAAAGAGCTGGATGGATTGTGTGAAAGAAGATCTGCGACAGTCAGGCATGGGTATTGAAGAAGACAGGAGTGTGGCACTGAATCAAGAGAGTTGGTGACAGTTAACATGGTACCCCGACCCCATGTGTTTAAAAAAATGGGAAAAAGGGGGCTGATGATGATGATGATTGCAGAACAGTCTCACATAAATACAGAAAACATCTAGACTTCTCTTGCTATATATCTATCTCTAAGAGATACTATGCCCTAAATGTCTTACTTACAGAGGCAGGCAAATATAGATGCAAAGTGCTGAAAAGGTGTTTAAAGGTTCAGAACAAAATACAAAATGCCCTCACTTTCTGTCTGAGATAGTTCTTAAATTAATAATACACATTACTGCTGGGTTAGCTAGATGACACCACTATTTGACATTTGCATGTAGTTCCAGGCTAAACAGATGCCAACAGAATTTAACATCTCTCTGTCAAAAATACTTATCTCTCAGATGCACAGCTGCTAGGAAGTCACAGAGCAATACAAAAATACTTTACATGTGAAACCTAGTAATTATCTCTATCTTAAGACAATAAAAACAAACTCTAGCTCTAGACATACTGTCTCTTAGCTGAGAAAAACTAACGTTATTCACATCATAAAACACTTTTCTTCTTTTCATAAGGGTTTGCAAGTTAACTCTGTATATTCCAGCCTTTACCATCAACACATACATTTACATAAGCATGTAGTTTATACACATTTCTGCTCTTTTCCAGCAGGGTGCACTGTGGTTACAAACGTGAACATCAGTACAGAATATATAGTTTTCATACATTTCTAAGGCAAGCATACAAATCATATTACTATTCACAAATGACATATAATTATTTACAGAATTCTATCTAGCTGAACTGGCAGCCTTCACAACACTCAACACTTTGTATTATGCCTTTGCTGTGTTTTATTTGGTAAGAATTATTTAATTGGTGAAAATTTTTAAAAATAGATTTGTTTAGATTGGAAACAGATGTGATTTTATGTGGGTACAGTAATAGACAGCCCTCCTCTGTGTGCCCAATGATCCAGGACCCCTAATGCTCATTAAGAATGAATACAACGACGAACGAATATGAGGACAATCACTTATTAAACAAGTGATGTCCATGACATTTGCTAGATGCAATTACTTGTTCCACGCATGTTTCACTTAACAACCAAATGATAAATGTCCACAAAACCTGGAAGGAAAAGCTAAACAATTTATTACAAGAATCTGTTTAGTTACAAGATTTCAAACACGTATTTCCCTTTATCCTGGATTTATTACTTGCCTTCTTTCTACTGCTGTTCTATTTACATACCTTTTTGATAGTTTTTATGAAACTTTCTGCAATGTTTTTGTTTAATAAAGCAAACATATTCTTCTGCAGATGTAATGCTATGTGTAGCATATAATTGCCCTCTTTCCGAAATGGATGAATTGCTTATAGGTTCCACAGTCCAGGGGACCACTGAGGAGCCATTCCAGATTCCCAGTTGTCCTTTATGCACTGTCTGGTAAAGTGAATTGCTGAAGGTCACAATAGGAGGAAAATGAGGTCTGAGTGAATCAAACTGTGTACCACAGAAACTACAGCTAATAGCCCGAACTCTGCACCAACTGCCACTTCAACTGTTTCTCACTATGGTTTAGAGAGATCCCTATCAACTGTTTAGTCTGACAATGAAAAATGCTGTGCTTGACTTTCATGTCTATTTATGTCCTTAAAATACATACCACACACAAGTCTATTTATTTGTGAAACAACCACTATGTTTCAGACTTAATGTTCACTTATTTTACACAATCTTTTTTTCTATATACACTGCTAAGTTCTCATCATTTCTTTGATATATTCTCACGAAATGTTCTTTAAGAACTAATGATAACAGGGCTTACCTTGCTCTGCAACATTTCTATAATACATTTAATTATTTTCATGAAGGGTTTTATGCAGCTAGTAAAATGAGCCACAACCAATGCATTTTAGCACCCCTGCACTAACACTGGCAACTTATTTTCATGAGCAAAATCATTTTTGAACACCAAAGTCCTACTTTTTCAGTTTACATTGACCAATCTTTTACAACAAACTAAAAAAGTACATATAAGTCAAACATAGTCTCCCCCTTTGCAACTGCATTCTTATATAGGAATTTGGGTACTTTTCCGTTATTAGGGCAACACTTGTAATGAGCGGTTTGAGCACTTGGAATCAATTGCTGTTGTGATTTGGACTTTATTTCATGCTGTAATCCTTTTTTTTAATTATTATTTGCAGTGTTGCTACCATTTTCCAAACAAACCGCTCCTTGTTCTATGGAATATTTATTAAAACAGTAGCATGGCGCACTCGTATTCACAGCCATAGTCTTGCGTTCTTTTTTTTTTTATGAAAGTTTTGGAAGATGTCGTCTTTTACGCTGCAGAAATATATTATTTAACTCGTATACTGAAAAATGACCAATTTTATTTCCTGCAGTACAAAGACGTGTGAAAATGTATACTTACATCTGAACATAACTTTATATCTACTAACCTTTAAAGTGTCACAATGCGCAATTTGCATACATAAAAAAAAAAAATCTTAGTATGTCAAGGCATGTGTCCACCATCTAGCGTCCAAGTATTCAAAAGAAAATCACAGCCCACATAACTTCATTGTGCGTCATTTTAACAGAAAGAACAAGCAAATGGGTGTTTAAGTGTACGGTTTTGAAACGTTTAAGTAGACGTAACGTTCAATCTAGATTTGTTCAGAATTAGGGGCAGGCCAATAAAGCCAAATGGATGCATGTTTCAGTTTTTCTTTTACTGATCTCGTCAGCACAGCAAAAATTTGGCTAGGTTTTAGAAACATTATTTTATTTTACTTTTATTTTATTTTTACATTTCTTTACTGGGATAGTCCGACTGAGTGAAAGCCCATGTGTTGCCCCAATAACGGAAGAGTACCGGAATTTACTAGCATCATCATCTTCTATTATATTTTCAAGAAAGAAGCCACTTTATGTTAATGGCTTTGAGATATGTTGTACTAGTCATTCACTGAACATCCCAGTTGTTATGCAAAAGTGTACCTTTTAATGCTGTTGTCAACTTGCTTGTATATTTATGGAAAATCCTTTTCAACACTGCTTTAGAAATTTAGGATACAAATATAATGCATGAATTGTTTCCTTATGCACCCATCAGTAATTGTTTCCTTATA